>NW_025890173.1:0-7434 GCF_002878395.1 Capsicum annuum | reverse complement strand
TCTCCTAGATAAAGGATTTATCAAACCCAGTGTTTCCCCATGAGGCGTAACAATTTTATTCGTGCATAAGAAAGATGGTTATCTCAGAATGTGTATTGAATACCCTCAGCTAAATAAAGTCATGATAAAAAATAAGTATCCATTTTCCAAAATTGATGACTTGTTTGACCAACTTTAGGGTGACAGTTACTTCTCTAAGATAGACCTCAGATCAAGCTATCATCAGCTCAGGGTTAGGGAATGTGACATCCTGAAGGCAGCTTTCAAAAATTGGTATGGTCACTTCATATTCTTAGTTATATCCTTTGGTCTTACCAATGCCCCAGCAGCCTTCATGGACTTGATGAACCATGTGTTCAAGTAGTACTTGGACATGTTCATCATAGTCTTCTTAGATGACACTCTTCTCTACTCCCATAGTAAGCATGGCCATGCTGACCATCTCAGAATAGTATTACAGACTCTAAAAAATCATCAGTTATTTTCCAAATTCAGTAAGTACAAATGTTTTCTAAGGTCGGTAGATTTCCTCGGCCATATTATTTCCGGTGATGGCATTAGAGTTGATCCCCAAAAGACAGAGGCACTGAGAAACTGGGTCAGACCTATCTCTACTTTAGATATCAGGATTTTCTTGGGCTTGGATGCCTATTATCGAAGGTTTGTTAAGGGATTTTCATCTATTGCATCCCCTATGTCCAGAATGACTTAAAAAAAGGTCAAATTCCAGTGGTTAGATTCTTGTGAAATAATATTTCAAGAATTGAAGACTCGACTCACTACAACTCAAGTTTTGACCCTACCAGATGGGTCAGATGACTTTGTTGTATATTTTGATGCTTCTAAAGTTGGTTTGGGGTGTGTTCTAATGTAGAGAGGTAAGGTCAAAGCCTATGCTTCTAGATAGCTTAAACCCTATGAGAATAATTATCCTACTCATGATCTTGAGTAAGCAGTAGTAGTGTTTTCCCTAAAAATTTAGAGGCACTATTTGTATGGTGTGCTCGTTGATGTGTTCACTGATCAAAAAAGCCTGCAATATGTATTCTCTTAGAAACACCTGAACCTCCACCAGAGATAGTGGTTGGAGTTGTTGAAGACTACAACATGATTGTTCTGTATCATTTAGGAAAGGCCAATGTTGTGGCCGACACTCTCAGTAGAATGTCTACGGTTAGTGTTGCCCATTTTGAAGACGGTAAGAATAAGTTATCTTAGGAAGTTCATCAACTAGCCCGACTAGGTATTCGCTTAGTTGATTTAGAAAAAGGTAGTGTGTGCGTGCAACATAGTTCAGAATCATCCCTAGTTTCTGAGGTGAAGGAAAAGCAGGATAGGGATCCCAGTCTAGTCAAATTTAAAGAATCTGTAAGAAATTAGAAAGTGGAGGTTTTCTCCCAAGGGGGAGATGGTATGTTACACTGCCAGGGTTGGCTATGTGTTCTAGGTGTAGATGACTTAAGGAAATAAATTCTCGCAGAAGCGCATGGTGCGTGCTACTCTATTTATCCAGGGGCTACTAAGATTTATCATGGTTTGTGGCAGATCTATTGGTGGAGTGGGATCAAAACATATATTGCAGAGTTTATGGCTAAGTGCTAAACATACCAGCAGGTTCAGATTGAGCATCAGAAGCCTTGTCTGTTCATGTAGGAGTTCAACATTCCCACCTGGAAATGGGAAGAATTGAACATGGACTTTGTGATGTGCTTACCTCGTACTCTTTGTCAGCATGATACAGTTTGGGTAATTATAGTTAGACTAACTAAATCAGCTCATTTTCTGCTAGTCTATACCTCTTACTCAATGAAACATTATGCGAAACTTTATATTAGGGAGCTGGTCATATTGCATGGTGTTTTGTTGTCCATTATCTTAGATAGAGGTACCCATTTTACCTCTTCTTTTTGGAAGGCATTCAAGAAGGGTCTTGGTACTCAAGTTTATCTTAGTTCGAACTTTCATCCTCAGACAGATGGTCAAGCAGAGAGGACCCTTCAGATTCTATAAGATATTCTGCGAGTGTGTGCGATAGACTTTAAAGGTAATTAGGATAACCACTTGCCTTTAATTGAGTTCTTATACAACATTAGCTATCATTCTAGTATTTAAATAGCTCCATGTGAGGTGTTTTATGGAAGGAGGTGTAGATCTCCAATTGGTTATTTTAAAGTGGGGGAGACCACAATGATAGGGCCTGACGGTATTTGATGTCTTATAGAAAGTTTTGTTGATCAGGGAAAGTCTTAAGACAACTTAGAGCCGACAAAAATCGGATACTAATATGCAAAGAAAAGATCTTGAGTTCGAGATTAGTGGTTTTATGTACTTGAAAATATCTCCTATGAAAGGAGTGAAGTGGTTTGGCAAGAAGGGGAAACTCAGTCCCTGGTATGTCGGTCCTTACCGAATTCTCAACCATTTCAGAAAGGTAGCTTACGAGATTGAGTTGATGTGAGATCTATCTTCAGTTCATCCAGTGTTTCATGTCTCCTTTATAAAGAAATGCATAGGTGACCCATCAGTCATAGTCCCCATAGAGGGCATAGATGGTTAGAATAATCTCTCTTATGAAGAAATTCCAATCGAAATTCTTGACCATCATATTCGCAGACTGAGGAACAAAGAAGTCTTTCTGGTCTAAATCCTTCAATGGAATCAGTCCATTGAGGGAGTTACTTGGGAAGCAAAAGCAGATATGCAGACCAAGTATCCTCACCTCTTCTCCACAAACTCAGACTCAGCCCAAGGTAATAGTTTTCCTTAAGCTTATTCATTTTCATGCCCAGATTTCCATTACAAACTTGATGTCAGTTACCATTACATATTCAGTCATGTATTCATGCATCAGATATGCATGTTCCTTATGAGGAACTCAGCTTATCAGTAATCCTAGTCATGCATTCATGAAATAACTCAGTCATGTACTCATACATCAGATATGCATGTTTAGTATAAATTCAGTATGTCAGTCAGATAATCATGTTTCAAATTTTCATGTCCAGTAATTAAGTTTAGTCTACCAGTATTCTTAGCTTAGTCAGTCTTATTTGAGGATGATTGTTCCCAATATGTAAGATCCTACAAAATTCTTAGATTAATTCAGTCCTTTAAGCTTGTTAAGAGGGTCCCAGACTTAGAAAATTCTAGCTAAGTATTAAGACTTAGTGTTATTTTAGCCTTTTAAATTTGGCAATCTTGTTTTGCCACCATTTTGCCCATTAAATATTGATATTTGATTTAGTTCATGATGAAAAAAGGTCAATACGTGTTCCCAAATAAGTTTTTGATTTTTTGGACCTCGTTTAGACCTTGTTTGAGTGACCAAAATAGTGAGTCGATGCAATATCGATGCATCATGTCTTCCATTGTGTTGACAAATAATTTTTCCCTCAGCTCAGTACAAATTCCAGTAAACCAATATGGACTTGATGCATTGCATTGGTCATCGCGTTGATGCACATGATGCGGTGTGTCGGTCTGTGCGTTGATAACACAGTTTCTAGTTATTAAAAGACCACGTCCTTAGGGTTAATTAAGTTTTTTTCCCATGCCCTTCAGCCCCCATAACACAGTAAATTCAATAACAGTTCAGTCCAGCCTAGTACAGACTAGAAATCAGCTTAGTGTTTTTTAGTTAGGAGTAAGATTCAGCACCGAGCGAGCCTAGGAATCGGGGTATTCCTTCCAGTAAAGGGTTTGAACCTTAGTAGCAATCCCTGCGTTATAGAACTACGTAGCCAGGGTAGGTTGAGATATCTTCCTGCCAGATATTATAAGGGTTGATATATCTCATTCGAGTATTCCTGCCAGTGAGGGTTGATGAAAGAGATTCCTATCAGAGAGGGTTAACTCACAATCTGTCTCTACCTATGGCATGGTATTGACACCCTTCAAACTGGAGATACAGGCTGGACCCCAATCTATTTAGAAAGGGGCGTATTGGTTAGATGATTACCTTTCACCGTCTTAGTTTCAGATTTAGTCTCAGTATAGACTCAGTTCAATTCTATAGACTCAAGACTGTCAGTTACAGTCAGTCAGCTCAGTATGAAACTCAGTATAGTTTGATAGAATCAAGTCTGTCAGATACAATCATTCAGTTATCAGTAATACATTATCAGTAAACTTAGATATCAGTTAATCAGTATTCTAACTTAGTATTTAGTGTTATCACGATCTCAGTTATAGTCTATGTATTCATGGATATACTCTCATTTAGTCATACTCATGCTATTCAGTTAGTATTGTTTATGCATATGAACCCACGTATTTCATCCTACCTCATTGAGCATACTAATACATTCAAAGTACTGATGCATGCTTTTCTTTTGTGCTATGATGTCTTATATCATAGGTTCAGACGCACGGGCTCCACAGCACACTTAACAGCTCAGATTCTCAATAGACAGAGTTAGTAGTGAGTCCTAATAGTTTGAAGACATTATTATTTTTCAACATTTCAGTTCATTTTAAGTAGTCAGAGTTAGTTGGGGCTTGTCCTATCAACTCTACAGTTCAGACAGTTTAGAGGCATTCCAGACTAGAGTATTTTCAGACAGTTGTTTAGTTTTTAGTATTGATGTTCAATTTCGGTATTGTGATACCATATTCAGTATTTATTTCATATTTGAACCTTATGAAAATTTTTTGCCCATTATGGCAAAGTTATTGTATTATTATTCAGTAACTGTAATAGGTACAAAACATAGGTTAGCTTGTGGTCTTTCGAGATTATAAGCATTGTGTAGCATCTGGGGTACAAACTCAGGGTGTTACAAACTTGTTATCAAATCCTAATGTTCAATAGAGTCCTAGGAATTTTGAAATCTGCATCAAGTAAAGTCTTGTACTTGGGTGTGTAGTGTGCTACACTTTGCATAGGAGGGTACAAGATGTTTCAGGAGAAGTTTCCTTTCTTTCAGCATTCATGTCGTGCAGGTGAGCATGAGCTTCAGTTAAATTCTCAGTCTAATCCAAGTTTCTCTTTAATTTATAGAATATGCCTCCAAAAAGGACTCAAGAAAGAGGAATGGGAGACCAGCCAGCCGCTCAGCCCATCCATCCAGATCCTCTAGGCTAGCATGTCTCTTGTGCTGAGTCTAGAGCATCATTCACTACCTAGCTCATTCAAAGGCAACCAAGAATGAAGGTTAGTTTTTTGGATTGTTTCTTTCTACCGGAGTTGAGTGAAGTGATGGTTTTCGAGTTTATAAACCTGAAATAGGGTAATATGATAGTACAAGAGTATTCTCTCAAATTTACTCAGTTAGCCAACTATGCCCCACTTGTAGTAGAAGATAGCAGAGCGAAGATAAGTAAGTTTGTGTCAGGGGTGTTTAGTAGTACGATCAAAAAGTGTAGAACCACAATGCTGATTAAGGAGATGGACATATTTAGGCTCATGGTGTACGCTTAGCAGACAGGGAAGGCTAAGAATAAAGAGAAGGATAGAGAAAGAAAGAGAGCCAGAACAGGTAATTTTAGTTTTGCTCAGCCTAAGTTAGAGGGTGGGAATCATTCTTAGTTTTGCTCAAAATCCTCATTTCCAGCTCCGTCCTCAGCCAATGCTCCTATGATAAAATTCTGAGATAGAAAAAAGGATAGGGCATCAGGCCCAAAACCCCAGGGTAGTGAGATCAGTGCTCGAACCAATCCACCTTGTCAGAAGTATGGCAGAAACCCCCAGGGTATCTGTAAAGTTGGCAGTGATGTGTGTTTCAGATGAGGTAAGCCAGACTACTGGGTCAGACTGTTCCTCAGGTGGGTTCTCAGAGTCAGCATAACTGTCTTCCAGCTCAGTCTAGTCACCTAAATAAGTAGGGTGCCACATCCAGTGCCACCAGTGGGTAGTACTCAAATAGAATCTATGCTCGTCAGTCCCGATAAGATCAAGAAGATTCTCCTGATATGGTAACTGGTACGTTAAAAGTTTTCCATTTACATGTATATGCTTTGATAAATCCATGAGCTTTCTTTTCCTTTGTTACTCCATATATATTAGTTGATTTTGAAGTCAGTCCCAAAATTCTAGCACAACCTTTCTTAGTCTCTACCCCAGTGAGTAAATCCATCATAGCCAGGCGGGTATATAGGAACTACCCGATTATGATATCTCAGTAATTCACTTCATTAGACTTAGTTGAATTCGAGATGACCGATTTTAACATCATTTTCGGCATGGATTCTATTCATTCCTTCTATGCCTCAATCGACTGTAGAAACAAAATTGTCTAGTTTTAGCTTCTGGTTGAACCCATCCTGTAGTAGAGGGGTAGTACTATACCACTTATGGGTCAGCTTGTTTGTTATCTTTATCCTAGAAAGATGATATCTAAAGGATGTGTCTACCATCTCGTTCTAGTCCAGAACTCTAGTTTAGAAACCCCTACTCTCAAATCAATGTCAGTAGCATGTGAATTCCTAGATGTGTTTCCCGAAGATCTTTCTGGAGTTCCTCCCACAAGGGAAATTGTCTTTGGAATAAACCTTATTCTAGATACTTAACCCATATCTATTTCTCCACATAGAATGGCACCTACAAAACTTAGAGAATTAAAAAAACAATTGAAGGTTCTCCTAGATAAGGGATTCATCAGACCCAGTGTGCCCCCGTGGGGCGTACCAATTTTATTCGTGTGTATTAAAAATGGTTCTCTCAGAATGTGTATTGACTACCCTCAGCTAAACAAAGTCATGGTAAAAAACAAGTAATCACTTCCTGGAATCGATGAATTGTTCGACCAACTTCAGGGTGCCAATTCTTTTCCAAAATAGACCTCATATCAGGCTATCATCAGCTCAAGGTCAGGGAATGTGAAATCCCGAAGAAAGCTTTCAAAACTCGGTATGGTCACTTCAAATTCTTAGTTATGTCCTTTGATATTACCAATGCCCCAGCAACCTTTATGGACATGAAGGACCGTGTGTTCAAGTAGTACTTGGACATGTTTGTCATAGTCTTCATAAATGACATTTTTGTCTACTCCCGCAGTGAGCACGACCATGCAGACCATCTCAGAATAGTATTACAAACTCTAAAAAATCATCAGTTATTTGCCAAATTTAGTAAGTGCGAATTTTGATTAAGATCAGTAGCTTTCCTCATCCATATCATTTTTGGTGATGGCATTATAGTTGTTCCAGAAAAGATAGAGGCAGTAGGAAACTGGACCAAAACTATCTCTCCTTCAGATATCAGGAGTTTTTTGGGCTTGGATGGCTATTACCAAAGGTTTGTTGAATGATTTCAATCTATTACATCCCCTAGGTCCAGACTAACTCATAAGAATTGTAAATTCCAGCAGTTAAATTCTTGTGAAAAGAGTTTTCAGGATTTGAAGAATCAACTCACTACAACTCCAATTTTGACCCTCCTAGATGGGTCAGACAACTTTGTCGAGTATTATGATGCCTCCAGAGTTAGCTTAGGGT
>NW_025890172.1:0-1724 GCF_002878395.1 Capsicum annuum | reverse complement strand
TTATTTAGTGCATATTGGTTAGATGACTACTTCCCACGGTTTTAGTTATAGATCAGGACTATCAGATATAATCATTTAGTCTCAGTAATAGAACTCAGATAGTTCTTTAAAATTTCAGGATTGTCAGATACAGTCGACTCAGAACAGTATGAAACTCAGGTAGTTCCATTAGAAACTAGCCTGTCAGATACAGTCGCTCAGTATTAGTTATTTCAATTATACAGTTACCAGTATCTCATGTTATCATTACTCAGGCTAAGTAATTAGGCTCTCACGAGCTCAGTTATACTTATTATGTATTCATATATGTATTCTCATATTCATGTTATTCAGTCAGTTAGTATAATTCATGCGTGTAAACCCTTTGCATTTATCTAACCTCTTATGTATACTAGTACATTTAATCGTACCGCACATTTGCGCTATGGTATTTTACTTTATGCTATAGGTTTAGAAGCACGAGCTTAGAGCATCAGTAGAATTCCAGTCTCTGCAGTTAGAGTTCCCACCATTATAACTAGAGTTACCTGATATATGAGGGTTGCTCATAGATTGTCCTTAACAGTGGCGCGGTATTGACACCTTTTCAATTGGGGTTACAGATTGGACCCCAACTCATCTATGTTGCATTATTTGGGGAATGTTAGTTAGATGACACATTCCCACAGTTTTGGTTATAGATCTGGACTATCAGATACAGTCATTCAGTCTCAGTAATAGAACTCAGATAGTTCTTAAGAATTTTGGACTTCAGTACAGTCAATTTAGAACAGTACGAAAATCAGTTAGTTCTATCAGAAACTAAACTGTCAGATACAATTGGTCAGTATTGGTTATTTCAATTATACAGTTACTAGTATCTAATGTTATCAGTACTCAGGATCAGTAATCATGTTCTAATAAACTCAGTTACAGTTATTATGTATTCATGCATGTATTCTCACATTTATGTTATTCAGTCAGTTAGTATAGTTCATGCATGTAAACCCTTTGCATTTATCCTAACTCCCATGCATACCAGTATATTTAATCGTACTAACTTATTTGTTCTATGGTGTTTTACTTTATGCTATAGGTTCAAAAGTATGAGATTCAGAGCATCAGTAGCATTCCAGTCTCTGTAGTTAGAGTTACTAGTGATTCCTCATCCTTCGAGGACATGACTATTACTTTATTATCTCATTAATTAATTTATTTTAGTAGTTGGAGTTAGTTAGGGACATGTCCCATCAACTCCTTATTTAGACAGTACAGTCAGTTAGAGGCTTTTCAGACTACAATATGTTCAGACAATTTATTTCAATTTTTTTGGTAATTTATACCCCATCCATATGTTATGTTTTATCAGTTATGTTATTATTTTAAACCTCATGGGCTATCAAAAGGAGAACCAGAAATCAGTCAGTACCTTCACCTGTTCAGGTAGATTCCTTGGACGAGCATGCCTTTCAAGGTGAATTTAGAACCAACTCCCTCACTTTATCTTACTCATTAGTAGCTCAGAGTAATCAGCAGGCTGTTGTCCTAACCCCTTCTTCAGCCAGTGCTCCAGTGCCTAAATTCAGAGATGGCAATAGGGATAGGGCGCTATACCCTAAACCTCAGGGTAGTGTTAGAAGTTCCCGAACCTATCCTCTTTGTTATACTTATGGTAAGAACCATCAGGATATTTACAGAGCTGGCAATGATGTCTCTTTCGAATGTGGCAAACTAGGCTACAGAGT
>NW_025890171.1:0-4417 GCF_002878395.1 Capsicum annuum | reverse complement strand
CAATCAGTCTCAGTAATAGAACTTAGATAGTTCTTCAGATTTTAGGACTGTCAGATACAGTCAACTCAAATATAGTACGAAACTCAGATAGTTTCATCAGATTCAGGACTGTGAGATATAGTCACTCATGTTATCAGCTCTATTCAGATTCAATAATCATGTTATCACAGTATTAGTGTTAGTTGTTATGTCTCATGTATGTATTCTCACGCTCATGATAGTTAGCCAGTTATTATTATTATTGTTCATGCATATGAACCCCATATATTCAGCCTACCTCACATGCATACCAGTACATTCAAAGTACTGATGCATTTGCACTATGGTGTCTTATACCATAGGTTCAGAGACACGAACTCCAAAGCAATAGTAGATTCCAGATATCCACATACAGAGTTAGAAGTGAGTCCTCAGCTTTTGAGGACATGATTATTTCTCTATTATCTCATTAATTAGTTTATTAGTTGGAGTTAGTTGGGGACATTCCCATCAACTCCTTACTCAGATAGTTCAGTCAGTTAGAGGCTTTCTAGACTATCATGTTTCAGACTTCAATATGTTTAGTTTTGTTTTGGGTATTTTATTACCCCACACAAATGTTATGTTATTTAGATCATGTTTAGTATTGAACCTTATGGCCTTTCAGTTCATGTTTCCATATTATAAAGTATTTTATACAGTATACAGGTACAGATATTAGTTATGGGTTAGCTTATGGTCCTTTGGGGTCATGAGCACTGTATAGCATTTCGGGTACAAGATTTTGGGTGTTACAAACTTGGTATCAGAGCAAACGGTTCCATAGAGTCCTAAGAAATCTGAAAGCTGCATCTAGTAGAGCCTTGTACATAGGTGTGTTGCGTGCCATATTTATGTGCAAGAGGATATAAGATGTTTTAGGAACCGTTTCCCTTCTTTAGATATTCATGTCGTACCAGTGAGTATAATCTTAATTCAATCTCTCAGTCTAATCTATTTCCTCCTTTCTTCTATAGAACATGCCTCCTAAAAGAAAAAACGAAAATCAGTCAGTCCAAAGATTCTTTGGGCGATCATGTTTCTCATGCGAAGTTCAGGGTCATATTCACTACTCATGATCAGTCAGTTGCCGCTTAAAATGAATGGCCAATAGTCATTCTGGCCAACCCAATGGCCAATTCAGCCGTAGTTAGGATTTGGGACTTTACCTAAATAAATCCTCCATCCTTTCTTGGGTCTAAGGTAGATGAGGACCCTCAAGAATTCATTGATCAGGTTCAGAAGGTGACAGACATCATGGGGTGACTACTTTTACGAGTGCTAAGCTAGCTGCATATCAATTTCAAGATGTGGCTTATACTTGGTTCAAACAGTGGAAGTCAGAGAGGTCAGATGATGCAGGTCCTATAGAGTGAGAGAAGTGTGTCACTGCATTCTTAGATAGATTCTTTCTCTAAGAGCTTAGAGAGGTTAAAGTTCTATAATTCATCAACCTCAGGCAGGGCAATATTACGGTGAAAGAGTATTCTCTTAAGTTTACTCAATTAGCCAGATATGCCCCTTATGTGGTTGCAGACAGCAGAGCCAAGATAAGTAAGTTCGCTTAAGGGGTAAATGATAGCATGGTAAATGAGTGCAGATCTGCCATGCTAAATAGTGACATGACTTTAGCCAGGCTTATGACTCATGCTCAGCAGATAGAGGAGTAGAAGATTAAGTAGAGGGAGAAGCAGAATAAGAGAACGAAGATAGGTAGTTTCAACTTCGCTCAGCCTAAATCAGAAGGAGAAAACCGTTACTAGTTTCGTCCTAAGTCATTAGTTCCAGCCCCTTCTTCAGCAAGTTCTCCAGTTCCTAAGTTCAGAGAGAGTAACAGAGATTAAGCGCTAGTCTCTAGGTCACAGGGTAGCGTTACTAATGCCCAAACTAATCCCCTTTATCAGACTTGTGGTAAGAACCATAAGGGTGCTTGCAGAGCAGGTAGCGATGTTTGTTTTGGTTGTGGCAAGCTAGGCCACAGAGTCAGAGACTTCCCTCAGTTAAGTTATAAGAGTCATCTTCGCTCCTCAGCTCAGTTCAGTGGCCCGAATCAGCAGGGTGCCACCACCAGTGCTACTAGTGGGCAATGACCAAATCGTCTCTATGCTCTTCAGTTCCGACAGGATCAGAAAAATTCTCCAGATATAGTTAATGATATGTTATATATCTTTCATGTGCATGTTTATGCTTTGCTAGATCCAGGAGTGTTTTGTCTTTTTTTACTCCCTATATAGCAGGCGATTTTAGAATCGGTCCCAAAATCCTAGCAGAGCCCTTTTCAGTCTCTACCCCAGTGGGTAAAACCATTATAGCCCGGTGGGTATACAAGAACTGCTCGGCTATGATATTTTAGAAAGTTACTTCAGCAGACTTAGTCAAATTAGAGATGACTGGTTTTGATATCATTCTTAGCATGGATTGGCTTTATTCCTTCTATGCCACAATAGACTGCAGAAACAAAATAGTCCAGTTTCAGTATTCGAATAAACTCGTCCTTGAGTGGAAGGGTAGTACTTCAGCGTTCAGAGGTCATCTTATTTCCTATCTTCAGGCATGGAAAATAATATCCAAAGGATGTGTCTATCATCTTATTCAAGTTAAGTACACTAGTGCCAAAATTCCTAATCTTGAATCAGTCCTAGTAGTAAATGAATATTCAAATTTCTTTCCCAAAGATCTTCCAACAATTTCACCCAAAAGGGAAATAGACTTTGGCATTGATCTTCTTCTAGATACTCAGCCTATATCTATTCCGCTATATAGAATGGGACCAGCAGAACTCAGAGAACTGAAAGAATAATTGAAGGCTCTCTTAGATAAGGGATTCATCCGTGGGGCACTCCAGTATTATTCGTGTGCAAGAAAGATGGTTCTCTTAGGATGTGTGTAGACTAACGTTAACTCATTAAGGTCACGGTTAAGAATAAGTATCCTCTTCCCAGAATTAATGACTTATTTGATCAACTTTAGTGTGCCAGTTATTTCTCTAAGATAGACCTCAGATTTAGCTATCATCAGCTCAGAGTCAGAGTATGTGACATTCTAAAAATAGCTTTTCACACTTGGTATGGTCATTTCAAATTCTTAGTTATGTCCTTTGGTCTTACCAATGGCCCAGCAGCTTTTATGGACTTGATGAACCGTTTGTTCAAGCAGTACTTGGACATGTTCGTCATAGTCTTCATAGATGATATTTTGGTCTATTCCCGCAGTGAGCGTGATCATGCAGACCATCTTAAAATAGTACTTCAGACTCTAAGAGATCATCAATTGTTTGCCAAATTTAGTAAGTGTGAGTTTTGGCTAAGGTCAATAGCATTCCTTGGTTATATTATTTCTAGTGATGGCATTAGAGTAGATCCTTAAAAGACTGAAGCAGTAAGAAACTGGCCTCGCCCTGCATCTCTATCAAATATTAGGAGTTTCTTGGATTTGGCTGGCTATTATAGATGGTTTGTTGATGAATTTCCTTCTATTACATCCCCTATATCCAGATTGACTCAAAAAAAAGTCAATTTTCAGTGGTTAGATCCTTGCGAGAAGAGTTTTTAGGAGTTGAAGACTCGACTCACCTCAACTCCAGGCTTAGCTCTCCCAGATGGTTCAGATGGGTTTGTATTGTATTGTGATGCATCCATAGTGGGTTTAGGTTGTGTCCTCATGTAGCATGGTAAGGTCATGGCCTACGCCTCTAGACAGCTTAAGAACCATGAGAGGAATTATCCTACTCATGATCTTGAGTTAGCAACCGTAGTCTTTGCCTTAAAGATTTGGAGGCATTATCTATATGGTATTCATGTAAATATGTTCACTGATCATAAAAGTCTTCAGTATGTCTTTCCTCAGAAAGATCTTAATCTTTGTAAGAGAAGGTGGTTAGAGGCCTTGAAATATTATGACGTGAGTATCCTTTATCATCCAGGAAAGGCCAATGTAGTGGCCGACGCTCTCAGTATACTATCCATAGGTAGTGTTTCTCATATGTAGAACAGTAAGAAGAATTTAGCTCAGGAAGTCCATCAGCTTACCAGACTAGTCGTTCACTTAGTCGATATAGTAGAGGGTGATATATAGGTTCAGAGTAGTTCAAAATCACCTCTAGTTTCCGAGGTAAAAGAAAAGCAAGATAGAGAACCCAGCCTTATCAAGTTAAAAGAGTCAGTCCAGGATCAGAAAGTAGAAGTTTTCTCCCAAGGGGGAGATAGTGTTCTTCGTTGTCAGGGTCATCTCTGTGTTCCAGGTGTAGATGACTTAAGGCAGCGAATTCTTGCAGAAGCGCATGGTGTGCGCTACTCTATTTATCCAGGGGCCAAAAAGATGTACCATGACTTATAGGAAGTCTATTGGTAGAGTGGGATGAAGAGAGATATTACAAAGTTTGTGGCTAAATGCTCTACAT
>NW_025890170.1:0-1314 GCF_002878395.1 Capsicum annuum | reverse complement strand
TGGTACACTTAAGATGTAGATACTGATAAGAAGGCTCTCAAGTCATTTGGCGAGAGAGCTGGAAATATATAAAGAGGCTAGAGGCAAAATGGATTGAGAAAACTTTCAAAGTCAATGTGCAAACAGGGTGCAGATTGTTGTATCTACTGCATTTTTGATGATCTATGATGGGAAGGGGCGGGCAAAAATGACTTATTTGGTTCTCTTGAATGTTCTGTAACTTTATTTTCTTGATCATGTAACAGATTCTGAAGTCACTGATCCATCAACGGAAGCGGAAACAGAATGGTCCCCTTCAGAACCAGCATGTGCTGAGTCAGAATCAAATTCTCATGCTTCCAGTGAGTTAACTGATTCAGAAATTGATGAAAGTGAAATTCAATCCCCTACAAGCGGCACCAGAGGTTCCTTAGCAGCTTTTTTCTCTAACGGGGTCAACAGGCACTAACACTTTTTCATTTGCAGCTGCCACTAGATCCAAAGCTAAGAACAGCAGTAAAAGCGATCAAAACCTTGGAATTTCCTTTTCTAACCTAAGTCTATTAGAAACTTTTGTCTCGACTTCTTAGCTTTTGTCAAGCTGGTGCTTCTGTCATTCAGATTTTTGTTGGTCGCCTGAGGGTAAACTCTTTTGTCTTATAAGAAATTTTGTTGTTTGGATTTCTTTAATTCTTTAGGCATAACATTTATCATTATTTTCAGGATTAAATTCGCAATCACACTGGTGACCCTGAAGTTGAACGTGCTCTTAGACAAGGAGAAGACCCCGGGTTAGCACTATTCTATTTTCTACTTTGTTTCTGGAGTTGAAAGTGCTAGATCTTACATTTGAAGATTTGTTGAGACCATGTGTATTCTCTTCCTGTTTCATAAAGGTTATAGTTTTATTTGTGAGACCAACCTGCTAATCTATACGGTCACCGTTTAAAGCCTAATCTATACGTAAAACTTAACAGCCACCGTTAAGTAAACAACCTTATATCAGTAAACAACCTTATAACCTTAACGGCTACCGTTTAATCTTATAACCTTATATTATTAAACAACCTTATAACCTTATATTATTAAACAACCTTATAACCTTAATGAGCACCGTTTAACCTTATAACTAGCGTTAAGTAAACAACCTTATATTAGTAAACAACCTTATAAGCTTAATGACCACCGTTTAACCTTATAACCTTATATTAGTAAACATCCTTATATCCTTAACGGCCACCGTTTAACCTTATAACCTTATATTAGTACACAACCTTATAACCTTAACAACCATCATTTAACCTAATAACCTTATAACCTTACAACCTTAACGGC
>NW_025890169.1:0-2601 GCF_002878395.1 Capsicum annuum | reverse complement strand
TGTGCAGGTTATGGCTCTCTCAGGTAACAAAACTCTTCCTCTTCAAAAGGACCATAAGTTTATCAGGATGGACGGTGATTATTTTATGTGTTTTTATAGAAATCTTATAAAAACATGAAATGTTGATACCATAACTATCCAAGCAACTTGGATCAGACACAAAGAAGGGGAAGTTTGGCGAAAGTCCACTTCCCAAACCTTTTTTGACATTTATCCACCAAGTTTTTTTAATTTGAAGAATGGACACTTTGATGGAACCACAAAAATAAAATGTAAATCTAACACTCAACTTACAAAATCTACACTTTAGCTTCTTTTCCCATTTCAGCCCTAATTTTATTAAAATTACACTTTAGTCCATCTTGAAAAATATAACTACTGGATAAATAATTAAAAAACAAAAATCTCAAATCTTCTCAACCAATCCACTAGCAACCACCTTATTATGGCTCCATTTTCCCATTTTTTCGACCATTTTTCTTCCAATTTTCCGGCATCCATCGGAAACTGACATTATCTCCATTGTTATAAGCCTTTTTCGATTATTTTTAGCTCCATTTTTTTTTTCCATTTTCATATAAAAAGCTCAAAATTCAGTCCCACATTTCGAAATCGATTCTTGGGTCAATAGCAACATTCCAATACTCCTTAGGTTGTTTGTAAGCTGAAATTCGTCGGATTATTCCGGTGGTCGTCGAAAAAAGGTCAATCGTGCATGTTCGGCCAGCAGCTAGGAAGAAGAAGACTTCAATCTATTATGTCTGGGCACATAAAGCACTATTAAAGCCTATTGATACTAGTATCGAGGTATATTATATCTATTATAGATTACGTGGTTGTTGGTGGTATATTTTGTGGTGAATGGGAGGAGAGTCCTAAATGTTAGGTTTGGAAAACCGCGTCTAAAGAGACAGTGTCCATTGCCCTTCGTCGCAACGGTTCATACACCGACATGGTTAAAAGTGTAATGGAGAGCAGTGAATTAAGTTGTGATCAAAGCGAGGTGTTAATTAGTTACTTGATGAACGGGAGGGGAAAATTCATCCAATGTTCATAAGGAATGATAGACACCTGGAATTATATATGCTTTGCGTTGATTCTGATAACTCCAGACCTATATTACGGTTTAAAGTTTTTGAAAGGTCCCGTGAAGAAGCTTCCACATCAGCCCCACCCTTACCCTCACCCCCACCCCCACCCCCGAATATGGATAATACGTCAATGGAATACAATTTCATATATTGTGATGAATAGGATAATAGTGAAGATTATGAAGAAGAGGAGTGTGGAGGAGGTGAGAACGGGCAGCTCGAACCACAAAGAATCCACTCTTTATCGAACGGCACCAATCTTTTTTTAGGACAAACATTCAACGAAAAGAAAACATTAAAAGTTTTGTTTAAGTAGGCGTCGGTGAAAATGTCGTTCAATTACACAACTCTGAAGAGTTGTAAGAAATACTTGAGGGTGAGGTGCGTAGATCGTACTTGCCGGTGGATAGTGCGCGCATGTGCTATCGGAGAATCGGGTTGGTTTCATGTCCACAAATACGTGGGAGAGCATACTTGTGGCATTGATAATGTCACAGAAAAGCACAAGAATGTTACTGTGGAGGTCATTGCCTTACTTATTTTCAAATTTTTCGTAGACAACAAAGGTCCAAGCCTGAAAGAGATCGACAGGATCATATTTAGGGAGCTACATTGCAGGCCAAGCTATTGGAAGTGTTGGATGGTATACGTCATTGCGAAGAACATAGTTTGATGTATGCCTGAGCATGGATTTGCAGTGCTTCCCACATTTTCATATATTTTCAATGGCCTCAACCCCAAGTCTATTAATTTCCTCATGGTCGATGAGGAGTCTGGCAGGTTTATTTACTACTGTATGGCATTTGGGGCTTCCATCCGTGGATATGCACACATGAGAAAGTTCATTGCCGTTGATGGCACGCATTTGTTCGGCAAGTACGAGGGCGTGCTACTATCCGCTGTCACTCAAGATACGTAGAATCATATCTATCCCTTAGCGTATTGTGTGGTGGATAAGGAGAACGATGCGTCATGGTTCTTCTTCTTTGAGAACCTTAAGCCTTTTGTCGTCGACGATTCAGAGTTGTGTGTTATCTCTGAAAGACATGTAAGAATAGCCAACGGCCTCGCAAGGCATTATCCACTTGCACATGACGGTGTTTGTATGAGGCTTCTCGGTGAAAATCTTTTAATAAATCACCATTGTTTCGATTCTCTCTATTTGTACAACCATGCGGCCAAGGCGTACACGTTGGAAGAATTTAATGACTATTTCAATGCCCTTAAAGAAATATGCCCCAGCGCAACAGCTTGCCTCGAGCATGAAGTAGGATTTTAAAAGTGGAGTCGGGCTCACTTTCCAGGTAATCGATTCAACGTCATGACCTCAAACATCGTCGATTCGCTCAACTCAATGTTGCGCGATGAAAGAGAGTATCCAGTGGCGGCCATTTTCAATTCAATTGCTCATAAATTTGGTGAAATATTCAGGAAGAGGTACGCAGAGGTGGATAATTCATAGACAACCTTTATTCCCATAGCTGAGACGATCTTGAGGGAAAACATAACC
>NW_025890168.1:0-11714 GCF_002878395.1 Capsicum annuum | reverse complement strand
CTTTGGCATGAAAGTGAACAATTGTTCTATTAAGAAAGTTTCCAAAGTTATTCAATAACATGTGATCCATAATGATTTTGTATAATGTCCTACATTACCAATGAACTTGTTTCCACCCTACAAGATGTCAAGACATTCCAATACTTACTTGTCTTCCAAATCTTACATGTTTATAACACTAATGAATATCAGAAGGTATCCAGTTAATCAAACAAGATCCATGTGCTATTAATGACTCCAAAATGTTTCATTGATATACCAATAAGTTCCTACTTCATTGTTATGGCATTGATGACTCCAAAACTCTTTATTGATATGCCAATGAGTTCTTACTTCATTGTTATTGCATTAATGGTCTATTTATAAGTCTCTTATTGATGTATCATTGTTTTAAAGTATCAAAAATGTGGTGACGACCGAAATAACAATCTCAAAGATTAATTGAACTAAGTGATGAAAGTTCTCTCTTTTCGGGTGCTATCCTTGGGGTATAAGCCTATCATGGGTAGATCCCTATTTATGTGTTTATGGGTGGTATCCTAGGGGCATAAGCCTATCATGGGTCGATCCCAGTTGATATGTAATGGAGGCAGCCTAATGGTCACAGTACAGTACAGTAATGATTACAAAGATAATAAGAACGAAGGTAAAGTGATTGAATAAATACAATGTACAGGCCGTCACAAGTTCTAATAAGTGTGGTCCACTTCTATTACGATTTATTCACTTGTTTCTGATTTCTATTGAGCTCCTATATCATATGTGATTATCTATAGCTTTACATACTCAGTACATATTTTGTACTGATGTCCCCCATGGGGGACCTGCATTTCATGCTGCAGGCACAGGTACCTCAGCTCATACACCGCACAAGTAGGAGCCAAGATATCTAGCTGCTTTTGGTGAGCTCCAGTTTGCTTTTGGACTTTCCGTGTTATATCCAGTCACTTTGGTATTGTATAGAAATTAGTTATATGGCGGGGTATGTCCCGACCTTAGTTAAACTCTGTGTATTGTCTAGAGGCTTTGTAGAATTAATGTACAGTCAAGGTGGTGTTTTGTTAATAGATGTGATGGCTCCAATGACCAAGTATTATATATACATATTTATGTGTGCTTGAGCTTATACAGGTGGTTATTTCCTTTTATATGCCACATGATGTTGTCCAAATTTTGGGTTGTCATAGAGGTATGCATGGGAAGTATAAGGTTATGAGTTGGTTCTCCCGGACCTCCTCGGTTACAGGTGCCAGTCCACCCCAATAGGATTTGAGGCATGACAATTTGCTTTAAACAAAGGGTCTCTTCGAGGGCAAGATCATGAAGACACTAATTTTCACTTGAAGAACTTTGTTGAAGTTTGTGGACCCTTTGACATTTCTCACATCTCCCAAGAGTCCATATGGTTGCGCCTCTTCCTATTTTTCTTAATGGGTGAGGCGGTATTGTGTCATCGATCTCTTTCGGCTGGGTCAATTACTTTATGAGATGAACTTATCATTTCATTCTTAGACTGATACTTCCCACCATTTAAGATGCTAAAATTGCGAGATGAAATCATGTACTTTCTTTAATTGAATGGAGAGCCTCTATACGAGGTGTGGGCAAAATTTAATGGGAAGCTCATGCAATGTCCCAACCATGAGGTCTCAGAGAAGATGCTTCTCCAAATATTTTATCAGGCTTTGGATCAACTATATAAAATCGTGGTGGATAATGCAGTCGGGGGCTCACTTGTGAAGTTGTCTTATAATATGGCTACAAACTTGCTTGAGGAAGTCACAAAGCAAAATCAGGGATGGCATACCTGAGACACCAAGGTAGCTAAAGGGTTTTGTACCACCTTTTATGTTAATAAAGAGCAAAGGAAAAGAATAAAGAGAGGAAGTAGAATATGGCAAAAATAATAACATAATTATAGTTGTTAATAGAATATGTGATGGGTACACCCATAAAAACGGTGAATGACGTGGCATCTAAGGGCTATGATGAAGAAGAGGCCAAGAGGATTAATGGAGAAATTTGGTATTTGCCTAACTATTCGGTGGGTTACCGCCTGACCTATCAAAGGCAAGGTGGGAACCAAGGTTTGACAGATCATGAAAGAAAGCGGGATTGGCATGATCATGATAGAGATTTCAATTGGAGAGATAAGGAAAGGGAATATAATCGATATGTGCCTCCCCATGACCGATCAAAGGGTAAAGAATCCAACTCCGTTGATCCTAAAAAATTCAAGACCAAAGATCTGTTAGCAAGGATTTTAATGAGAGTGAAGGGAACAGAAAAAATTATCCACAAATTAAAAGGCGACTTCTCACAAATTAACCAAACGGTTGTCTCCCACTCCACCTTGATCAAGAAACTGGAGACTCAAATCGGTTAAATCTCCACTCAAATTAATACTATACAAAAAGAAAGCCTTCCTAGAGAACTATTGTGAATCCAAAAAATGATGCCCAAGTGTTGGTCATTGTCACTAGGAGTGGTGAAACCCTTGGTGATCTTGTGGTGAGTGTTGAAAAAGAGACCAATATTGAATAAAGAAATATGAAGGAGAAGCATGTGAATGACTCGAATGAGGAGGCTTTGAAGTCTTAAGATGGGAATGAAAATGAACCAATATTGAGTAAAGAAGCAGATGATAAAGAGGGAGACCCGGAGGTAGTTGAGAATGATGAAGTAGCAAGTAAAATGTTGCCTACCATGAATGTTTCTCCTCAATTTATTCAAAGGCTAAAAATAAGAATGAAAATGTTAAATTCAAGATATTACTTGCTAAGCTTAGTAATCTACAAATTAATATCCCGTTGCTAGAGGCAATTCAAGAGATCCCAGGATATGCTAAGTTTATAAAGAAGTTGATGTTAAAGAAATATCTTGTTGATGGTGAAACCGTTGAAGTTACTCATGGATATAGCACTAGCGCTATAGTAGAAAATAAAGAGGATCCCGAGGACTTTACAATCTCTTGCACCATAGGGACACACAAGTTTGAAATAGCCTTATGTGACCTTAGTGCAAGCATCAATCTCATGCCTTATGCAATCTATCAGAAACTCGGGTTGGGCCCTCCTACTCCAACAACAATGAGGATATTAATGATGGACCGGTCTATGAAGAGACCAGTTGGGGTTTTGTTTGATGTTTTAATAAAGGTGGACCGCTTCATCCTTCTGACGGACTTTGTGGTGCTTGATTTTGAGATCAACCAAGATGTACCTATAATCCTTGGCCAACCTTTTATTGAAACCGAAAGAGCTATTATGGATATGGAGCTAAGAGAAATAATATTTTGGGTCAGTAATAATGAAGTGTCTTTTCGGGTGTGCAAAACTGAGAAACAACCCATGGAGTTAAAAGTAGTGTCCGTCATTGATGTTGAGGACATGGAGGTGAATGATGGGTCCATTTAGGATTCAACTTAAAAATATAATGAACATCGTGCTGCGATGATAAATTAGGTGCTAGGTGTGAGGCAACCCACCAATGCCACAAAAATGGCCCGTATCCTTTATTTTTTTATTGGCAGAGTAGGTTTTATTTTGTTGGTGATTGATCCATGAAATTATGGTGCCTAAAGATTTTTTGAATATGGTTGAATAGGGGAAATTGTGAGATTTTTATGCAGTGGACTGAGCAAGGGAAAACAAAGGAGCAAAAATGGCCTCAGTTACTGCGATTACGGTACCCGTGCTACTGCGATCACGGTAGCCGTGTAACTATGATTGTGAAACATGGACCGTGATAGTGGTCAAGAATTGTTGAAAAACCACTCGACCTCCTTCTTTCCCCCACACTCCCTTTTTCAAATTTTCCCTCAAATTACACCTGCTCTTGATCGTGCTTTGAACTTCCAAGTTTTGGGTTGCATCTCATTTGTATCCTCAATTTGGTATGTAGTTCAATACCCCTGTTTTGTGTGTATGTATAGGTCGTAGAATGCATGAAATAAGAAGG
The DNA here is from genome assembly GCF_002878395.1 of Capsicum annuum. Classification (NCBI taxonomy): domain Eukaryota; kingdom Viridiplantae; phylum Streptophyta; class Magnoliopsida; order Solanales; family Solanaceae; genus Capsicum; species Capsicum annuum. The sequence continues at coordinate 7,754 of NW_025890168.1, read as the reverse complement.
GACTTAAATTATGCTTTTCATTGCTAAATTTTTGTTTATTTGCACTTGTATGGCATGGTTCGCTATCAAAAATAGTGTGCACACATATGGGGAAGTCTTGAGTACCCAAGTTATGTTAAATTGAATGAGATAGGTTGTGCACACCAAGTGCTCAATCAAATGCCTAAATGAATTCATATCTAGCCTTTCCACATTCTAAGGCATAATCGAGTACAAAGGAACCTTGTTCAATGCTCATGATGTTAAATTTTGCTTTGGAACATGAATTGGAATTGAAATTGGTCATTTTGAGTCTTATGGAATTTTTGTCGACCTGACCTCAATTACCACGATTTCGGTCTCTAAATTGCGATCACGGTATCATGATCATAACCTAGTATCCGGCGAACATGACATCTGAGGCTGATTTTTAGCCTGAACTAAATTTTTTGCAAGGCTATTTTATGCCCAAATCTTATCAAGACACCATCACATGAGCTTAATTGGACAACATAACATAGTTTTTGCATGAAAATGTTAATGATGAGTGTTGTTGTGTTGTTCATAGTTTTTCCAGATTTACATAATGGGAGATTATGACCAAGTCCATTTCATGTCCGCTGAATGCAAAACTTTGTACTACGGAGATCTCCTAAAGATGAAGCTTCTATCGGAGAGGGTCATATGTCTGGATAAGGTGCTGAAAAAGATTCCAGTATTCCATGACCCACTCATAGCCACTGGGTAGAGATGCTTTACCCTGTATTCTTATCGAGCAAATGTACATTAGATAAGGGAGTTCTACGTTAACCTTAGCATAGTATCTTTCTCCGACCCAATCATCAAGATATTAGGGAAGAAAGTACACTTTGGATCCGAGTAGAGAAAGACCTATATGGGCTCTTGAATATAGATATAGATTAATTCGAGGTGAAAAGGTGTGTACTAGAGAACTGGATGGGTAAGAAGTTGTACTTTTGTAGGGAGGTTCTTTGGGCAGGCACCAAAAAGGGTATATCAATAAATGATTTCACAGCGGAGGTGAGGATATGGCTGCACATTATTTGTAGTTGGGTTTCTCCATGTATGCACATGACTGTTGTTCCATATTTGAGAGTCCAAATGATCTTCTATATACTAGACAACATTCTTTTAAATGTTTGTCAGTTTATGATCTCAGACATAAAGTACTTTAAGATCCATGGTGGTACGCACCTCTTATTTTCTTATTTAATTACTGAGTTATGCAAGAGAGTCGGGGTTAAGGTATACCCCGTAGACACTTCGGTGTGCCCAAAGACTCCTATTTATCCTCTCAAGATTTAAGATGAAGTAGCACCAGAAAAGAGCAAAAGAGAAAGATCGACTTGGGCAACTCAATATTTGAGGGCACAGAGTCTTGCAGGCCATCCACAACTAACCCTTTTGATAATATCTCAGTTGATTTGAGGAAAATAAAGGAGATTGTAGCAGGGTTTCCTCAGGGGACAGGAGAGCCTTCCACCACCCAACACTCCTATGTGGTTTAGTTTGATTATGAGAGGTACCTGGAGGATCAAAAGAAATAAGAGCTATTATTGCTAGGATTGAGAGGTCCTACTCATCTTTGGAAAAGTCTAACAAGGAGATCATGGACTTACATGAGAAGATGAAGATAGAGGACAAGTTCTTTACCAAGATGTAGAAGGGGGTGAATGGCCTTTAGAATGTCCTGAACCCCAGAGATAGACCTCCTTCTTCCAAAGTTGATAATGATGATGAGGCCCCAGCTGAGTGGTCTGGTTCTGATGATGCAGAGCCTGAGGGCGACAACAACTCTTGATACGGTTATAGGGAGCACGTTTTTACTCTCTTTATGCTTTATTGATTATGTAACGAGTTCACTGGAAGATTTTAGTTGGGGGTGCCTGTATCCGTATTCATTAATTTGGCCTTTATTATTGAGATATTTTTGGATATTTTGATGTTTATTTGGATAATTTTTATTTTATTTTATTTTATAATATTTGGGCACTCTGATGGTGCCCACATTTTATGGATTAGTTACTTTTGTCATTTTTAGTTTTTATTTTTATCTTATTTATGTAGATATTAGATGAGCCTTTCCCTTAAGGGAAAATCTTCATGATTGGGTTTTGAGCGATGGATGCCGTAGAATTATAAGTACCCGTAACATCGGAGCTATAAATGTAAGGGAAATATAAGTACCTGTGGCATTTCGGATTTGGGATTACCATTATACCTATGGTCAAGTTTGAGTAGACATATGTTTTTCCCTCATGAAAGCCGAAATGTGAGACGACAGCTTGGTTTGGTGCCTTAAATAGCAAATTGTGTGTGGTACAAATGCAAAGAAAATACCCCTTTTCGTCCAAAAATTTTTGAAAACCAAGGACATGGACGTGAACAATTTTGTAACAATACTTTACCTCGTTTTGTGACTCTAAAATATTTAGCTTGTAAAAATTGGTGAATACTCCCTTTTGTCTCTAGTAGGAAGGGAAATTGAGCCTCCTTGAAAAGTTTGCATGCCATGTGCACTGAGCATAATTTTTTAACTCTCATAAATACTTGTACCATCTAGAACTTGCCCCTTTAGTCTCTCAATGCTAATTGTGATTATACTTGATTGGTGAAATGATCTTAGGCCTTCTTTGTGAAAATAGGAACCCACTTTAGCATAAATAGCCTACCCATACATAGATTAGTGTCCTCAGTTACCCATTTTGAGCCTTCAAGCCTTTCTTTGGAAACCACATTACAAGTCTCAAACCATTCAAAGTTTTTCTCCTTTTGAACCTTAGCTTTCTTGAACTTGGAAAATGAAGACCGAGGACAAATGCCTAAGTTGGGGGTGGTAAGTTTGGAAGAGCTAACCTTGGGCCATGATAATATAAGTGGATGTCTATGATTCTAAGCAAAGAGAGAAATTGAAAAAGAAAAAAAAGGAAGGAATCATCAAATGAAGGAATAACATGGAGTACAAAGAAATAGTCAAAAGAAAATGCTTTCAAAGAATTGGGTAAATCAAGGTAGCAAAAGTAGGCATGTGTGAATTTTGGAGACAAATAAGGTGGTCCATGGTCAAAAGTTGGGTTAAATTGTGTGATGTATAGATTCAAAAAGGGTCTAGTCACTTTGTACCCAAATAATATCCCATCCTTTCCCGAACTTATGTTACAAGCTTGAAAAAGTCCTTCGAGATCTCCAACCAAGTATAGTCATGGTACTAGCAATTGAAAATAAAGGCAAGCATATGGTATCGTACTTGTTAGAACTAATAGAGTCTTTGTAAGGGTAAGTGTTTGCACTTATATCCCTTATTGCATAGTAGGTAATTTGGTGTATGGGTTATCCTTCTTATGAGGAAGCATGTAGACTAATTGAGGTGGGTGAAATTGTCATCTTTGAAAAATGAGGCAAGGGAGTATAGTGGAGTTGCTATTGATAGGGAGTCACTTCTAGAGAATTAATAATTGTTGTATTGTAGTTCTTTAAAGTCTTGTGCATCCTTGACATGGTGATTCATGTTGAGAGGAGTCGTAAGAATAGCTTTGCCCATACTTATGAGCTACTTTTTGGTGTTAAGCAAGTTGCAAGTCATTGGGATCATTTGGTTGTATAAATGGGATAAAATATTCATTGTCTCATTGAGTAAGAAGTAGTGTTGCATGAGTGCAAGCAAAGGTCTACGTTGGGGGTATTGATAAGTGGTAAATTTACCACTAATTTACATCTACATTCGTGCACACTACTATGATTTAAAGGTATGAATGAGACAACTTTGTTATTTGAATGCACTAATTTCACATTGGTGGGTATATAGGTGATAAGAAGGAAAGAAGTGGAATTGAGCTTAAAAAGATCAACAAGAGAAGAGAAGTGCAAAAGCTGGAAAACTCTGCACAGAAAGTGGTCTCAGTTATCGCGATCGCGGTCCTAGAAGTCTGATCATGGTGAAGCGGGTTATTTCTAGGGGCAATTTTATAATTTTACATAGCCGACCGTAACCCGTTATAAGGCAAAAACCCTTTCCCATTTGCTATTCTAGACTTTGAAAAATTGAATTGGGAGATTTTATAACCCTACTAATTTGGGGAAATTCTTGTGTTTGAATTTTGTGAAATTGATGTTAAATTGAATAATCTTATTACTTTCAATCTCCATGGATGCATTGAATGACCCTTTTGATATATTTCTTCTTCCTAATTTCATGAGTAGCTAAATTTCCTTATCTTGGATAATATTGAAATAATGTGCAAATATGCGTGGGTTGTGATTTATTGGTGTAGATTCTTGGTCATTGGTTGTGGTTTCACTAATGCTTTCTTGATTTAGTCGATATTTGTGGGTGAAAACCCCAAATTACCAAGATGAATTTATGGGTGAAAACCCCAAATTCTCAAAAGCTCACGTCATTCTTGAAAGAGGGATGTGAGTAAACTTTTGGATGCTATATCATCCTTGAAAGAGGGACATGGGTGACAAGGCATTAGTGAACAATAGTTAGATGTAACTTATTCTCTTTTCAATATCTTAGAAATAAGGGTGAGTTAAGAATTAGCTAGGTCTTGTGCATCTTCCTAGAAATAGGGATGCTCAATTGAGGTATTAGGTGGATTTGATTGCCACATCTATAAGGTATTCGAAAGGGTCCATGGATGATAATAATGAGTTTTTTTTTGACAAACTAGCTTCAAGAATTCCTAACCTAGCCTACCCATGTTGTTGATGACTAGAATTTTCATTCAATTATCATGAACCCATGAATTATTTGCCCCTAGGAAGACATAATCCCAAGGCTTGTCTCATATTGAAATCTCAATAACAATTGTTTCCTTTAATTTGTTAGATTGAATAGACTTTGGTAAAATCACTTTCCAAACCACCCCCACCCCTAATTTTAATTCATGCATTGTTTTGTTTACACTACGGGAATATACGTAGACGCTATCAACACTTATAGAGTTTGAAGACTAGACTCACTCCTCGAGGATTCGACCTCAATGTGAGTGGAGCTTTATTGTTAACGATCGTCCTTTATTAAAATAATGGTATAGGTGAGAGTGATCAACCACAACCAACACCACCAATAACAACGCCAACACTAATACTAATACCACCAACACCAACACTAACACTACCAATACCAATACTAATACCAACACCAATAATACCAATACAAACACCACCACCAATACCAATACCAATACCAATACCAATAACAATACCAATACCAACACCACCACCTCCACCACCACCACCACCACCAATACCAATATCAACACCACCAACACCAATAATATGAACACCACCAAAAAGCACCAACAACACCACAAACACCATCCAACAACACCACGATAGTCAATAGAACATTACGACAAAAACTAGAGTTTTCTCGGGTTCTTCCTTTATTTTTAAGCATCAAAACTCAAAATTATTAACTCATTCTTGAAGATAATACAATTAAAAGTTTTTTTTCATCATTAACTAAAAGCCCTAATTTTTAGGAAAAATAAAAATATAGAACTTTTGTCGAACTCTATTACCTGTGAAGAGAGAGAAAATAATAGTTACAAGTAAGAAGGAAGTCAAAAATAATAACTATGTGGTCAAAAATAAGAAGAAAATTAATCTGTTGTGAAGGGTTGAGAAATATGTTGAGTAGTTATTGTTTGTATTATTGAGAAAGAAAGAGAAGAGAGAGAACTCAAGATTTGAAATGATGAAGCATTTTTCCCGCAAATGAATGATTTGTATGGGCTGATTTTTATTTTGAAAAAGATTGACAAGTTTTAACAATATTAATTTGGTCCAAATTGATATTAATTAATTTTTTAAAAGAGGAAAATTTTAACTGTTTCATGATAAATTAAATTAATTTCATGAAAATTAGTTTTTAGTTATTAAGTTCAATTGGAACTTTAATGAGTTTAATATTAACTTAATAATAATTTAATATGAATTATTTCAACTCAAATTGATTAACTAATGACCCTGGTTAGGACAAACACAATAGATGATCATGCAATTGGAACGACATTAATTGAAACTGTAGTTGAACTTATGAACTCATCCTTAATTCTAGCTAAATATGTTTAGATATTTCAAATAATGACTTGATGTAAATTATTTTAACTCAAATTGATCAATTGAAGACTCTGGTCGGGACGAACACAATAGTTGATCATGCAATTGCAACCACATCAATTGAAATTGTAGTTGAACTTATGAACTCATCCTTAATTCTAGCTAAATAAATTTAGATATTTCAAACAATGGCATGATATGAATCATTTCAACTTAAATTAATCAATTGATGACTCTGGTCAGGACGAACACAATAGTTGATCATGCTGTTACAACAACATCAATTAAAATTATCGTTGAACTTACGAACTCATTCTTAATTCTAGATAAACTAATTTGATATTTCAGATAATGGTTTTATATGAATCATTTCAATTCAAATTGATCAATTTATGACTCTAGTCAGGACAAACACAATAGTTGATCATGTAATTGCAATGAGATCAGTTGAAATTGTAATTGAACCTATGAACTCATCCTTAATTCTAGCTAAATCAATTTAGATATTTCAAACAATGACTTGATTTTAATAAATAGAGGACTAACCTATTGAAATAAATGATACATCTGTTGAAAATTATCAAACAATTATAGACATCTATTAAAATAGATGTTCAATCTATTGAAACAAATTACTTATTTGTTGGAAATTATCAAATAGATAATGATATCTGCTGCAGTAGATGACTTATCTATTGGAATTTATCAAATAGATGTTGCTATCTGTTGCGACAGATGACTGATTTGTTGGAAATTTTTAAATAGATGTAGGTATTTCTTACAATAGATGACTTATCTATTTTAAGATTTTTTTTTTAATTTAAAGAAATTTTATTTCTAAAATATAAAATAAAAAAATACTAAGGCAGTCAAAAATTTTATTGGATAACTCAAAAATCTCCTCCTTGTGTTGTCTTATCTTGTCTTTTTAATGTCACCGTCACTATTTCCTCTTTCTCCTCAAAGCATTTCACCACCATAAATTATTAATAAATATTTAAATCCATCTCTAAAATTCTCTCTCATTCAATCATAAAATAATTCATCTCTCTTCTTTCTCTTTCTCTCCTCTTTAGGGTAATCCCAATTGTCTCCTCTTTTTTCTTTCTTTTCTCTCCTCTTTATCATGAGGATCCTTTTAAATCTCAATTAATCTATATATTTTCTCGCATGAAATTGATGTTTTGATCCCCTTGTTTTTGACATGGCAGGTATGGTTCACTATTAGATCTGCGCTCTCTACTATAGTTTTTGCTTTCTCGTCTTCTTTTTTTGCCTATTTTATCAAATTTTTCATGTTTTCTATGATGAAAATTGAAATTGCATATGTCATATTTTTACACTAGTTATTTAAATTAGTTATTTACATCTGTTGTTTTTATTTATTTACCCATTACCCATATCCTATTTATTGAGAAAATTAAAGAAAATATCTTATTTAAGTCTTGAATGAACGAACTATTGTTTTCATTAAAATATGCAAAAAAATCATCTGTTGGAAGAACTTAAAAAGCCTTGTTGATAGTATCAGTGTTTTTGTTTGTTTCTTTATTGTTGATGTTGGTGGTGTTGGTGTTGCAACAGGTGGAAAATATGGTGGAATATATTACAATAGGTCTTCCAACAGATTCTCCATCTGTTACAACTGATGAATCAACTATTGGAATAAATCAAAACAACTCTTC
>NW_025890167.1:0-2390 GCF_002878395.1 Capsicum annuum | reverse complement strand
CGATAGCCAAGGTTTCTTCTGGGATGACCAAGATTTCAGTTGCTTTATCATCAACTCCAATACCAAAGGGTGCACCATTTAGTTTCGATGCTAGTTAGAACCATCTATATGTTCTCAAAACCAGACAAGAGTCCGAGGCATCGCCTGATGTCGTTACTGGTATGTGGAAACTCTTTTCTTGTGATGTTTACCATTTATTTAATTTTTTGTCCACTCTCTCTTATGTGACCCTACTTATGGTTTTGCCTTTTGGTTTTAGTCTCGAGGTTATTTCATACTTTTTTTTTATTTCTACCTTAGTATGCTCCGAAGATGGTTTCTATTATACAGGCTAGAATGAGAAATTTCACTATTAGGTCTTCAAAAGATTTGATATTAGAGATAAGCCTGGCTTATTGATCAAGGACATGGATATATCCAGGCTGGTTGTGTACATACATCAAGTGAAGAAAGAGAAGAAAAATTAGGCTGAGATAGGGGGAGGCAGGGTAAAAGGATTAGGTTTCTTATACAGGGTAGTAGCCAATAGCAGAGTGGCAGTGATGGGAGAAAGTGCAGCTGGACCATCTGAACCCTGGCAAAAGAGGATCCTTGAAGCTAACAGGGTCTCTCCATCCCCACATATTCCAAGGGGTCAGATAAGGTTTGGAACTAAGGTTGTGGTAGCAAAAGGAAAAAAGTGGTACTCTCAACATAAAGAGTCAAAATATTCAGCTGACCAATTTATCAATAGGGCTAGCTAGATGAAACAATATCCATCTAGGGTGAGAAAGATAGAGTCCCACCACATGAATTTTCTCTTTGAGCAGCCGGGTGCATGGAACTTAAGCTTAGTTCAAGAATTCTACGCGAATTAGAACTCGAAAGATTTTGAGTTCGAGGTACAAGGTCATATGATAACTTTCACTATAAATACTGTTAATGAGTTATTAGGTACACCCTTCATAGATCTAGAACCACTGAAGACAATGATTATTGAGCCACCATATCAGTATATTCGTTATCTCCTATGCAGCACTCGATCTATGACAAGGTGGATTCTCCACAAAGAGGGAGGTACGCATGTATCATTTCCATTTGCTCATATGAATAGGGAGGCATGTCAATGGAACAAAATCATTTATGTCTATCTTGTTCATAGGAAACATATAATGGAGATGACCCTTTCTAGGGTCAGTCTTATTTATTCTTGGATGCATGATGATGTGGATGTGAATGTGGGTACTGATATTTTTTCGGCGATGAGGAAGGCCTGATTCTTAGGGTGTCGAAGATATGGGTTTGGTGGGCTGCTTACCAGATTTTTTAGGCAACAAGGTGTACGAAAGAAGGAGGTAGACTATTTCCCATCTATTGGTGACCGGCCACTTGATATTTCATGCACCAAAGGACCAGCTCCTCATGGTGTGAATTTGACTTGCCCGAGCGTAATGCTTGCACTGATGAGACCATAGCCCAAATGTTTGGGCAAACTATGCTGCAGTTGAGGACTAGGGGCATTCATTCACCCAATAGGAGATTTGTATGGTGGAGCTTGACTACCCACTAGGACATCATGCTCGGACTTTATTGTACATTGGGCCTGATTTAGATGAGTCAGTAAATGATGATGTCCCTACGGATGAGAAAAGGTGCATGGCTTATTCTGATGATGAGACCTAGGATAAGAAGCAGTCTTATGATGGAGATTCTTGTAATGATTTAGGTGATGATGTTGATGCTGATGACGTCATGGACTTAGTGACATTTGGCTGAGTAGGGAGTATGTGCCACCCTACCTTATGTATATTTCTAGCACTAGGATAGTGTTATGTCTAAGTGTGGGGTTAGTTGTTGATCATCTTCTTCTCTATCTCTTCCATTTTTAATATCTGAAGAATGTTGGTTTTGGTTGTGTTGATTGAACAATTTTTTATTTCTGTTTTTATGTTCTGTGGGATGTAAGTTGACAATATTGCCTTTTTGGGCAAAATGATTGACCTCTTTGGCAAATCAGTTAAAGTTTGTTTTATTTATAGTATTTTATTTTCCCCTTTGTGGTAATTTTTAGATTACAATTGTTAGGCGTGCCCTTTTTGGCAATTTCAACGTCATATTTAGTGCCTCCCCCTATGATAGATGGATGGCGACCGTCTTAAGGGACCTTGCTGGCGACTTTTGAAAAATGCTATGTGTTGGGAAAGATTTTTTAGATTTGAAAAATTATGTTGAAAAAAAAGAGATATTTTTAGATGTTAAATCCTAACAAGTTTAATTTGATTTGATTGGCTTAAGGTTGAATTTGATAAAGTTCAATATCGGAAACCGTAAGAATCCGACTTGATTCTTAGCATGCAAAGAGTGAGTGAGTATTTGTTTATATTCTACATGTACAGGAATGACCAAAACTT
>NW_025890166.1:0-2299 GCF_002878395.1 Capsicum annuum | reverse complement strand
CATTTTCTGGGGCGTTACATGTACACTGAATAATATACTAAAAGATATATGCAAAATATAAGTTGTAAGGCCATAAGGTTCAAAACTGAATAAACATCTGATAAAAAAAATCTAAAAATGGTATAACAATATCCAAAACTGATAATAATTGTCTGATATGCTATAGTTTGAAAGCCTCTAACTGTACTGAATAAGGAGCTGAAAGAACATGTCTCCAACTAACTCCATCTACTGAAAGCTAACTAAAATAATGAAATAACAAATAATCATATCCTCCTCGAATGATGAGGACTCACCGCTAATCTACTGCTATTAAAGTCTGGAATGCTACTGACGCTCTAGATTTCGTGCTGCTGAACCTATGGTATAAAAATACCATAGCACGAATGTGTCAGTATGACTGAATGTACTGGTATGCAAGTGAGGTAGGCTAAATGCACGGGGTTCATATGCATGAACAATACTAACTGACTGACTAATATGAATGTAAGAATACATGCATGAATACGTAACTGTAACTGAATCATAATAGAACTGAATATCGAATTCTGACTACTAAGTCTACTAATAACATGGATTTACTGATATGAGTTTACTGATATTGATAACTGAGTGACTATTTCTGACAGTTTTGATTATGAAGAACTAATTTGATTGACTATATGTAACAATCCTAAATCTGAATACTGATAACATAAGTGACCGTATTTGATAGTCCTAATACTAATGGAAATATCTGAGTTGCGTTCTGAGCTGAGTTGACTATATCTGACAGTCCTAAAATCTGAAGAACTATCTGAGTTCTTTTACTGAGACTGAGACTGAGACTGTGGGAATTAGTCATCTAACCGACATGCCCTTAATACGCCATTATGGCTGAGTTGGGGTCAAATCTGTAACCCTAATTAGGAAGGTGTCAATATCGCACTATTGGTAAGGACAAATTGTGGGTGACCCTCATCTAATAGTGTCCCCAAAAGAGAATGGTGGGACCCTCATCTGACAGTATTTATCCACCTCATTAACCCATATCTAATAGTGTTGATATCTCAACCTATGCTGGCTACATAGTTCTGGAATGCAAGGATTGCTTCTAAGAATCACACCCTCATTTAACAGTATGTGTTCCCATCTTTGGGTTCACTCGGTGCTAACTCCTACTCCCATCTGAATAGACACTGAACATGAATTTACTGAACTGAACTGGACTGAGTTCATGGGGTTCTGTTGACTGGCGGAATACTACTGATATTACTGAACTATTGGGCTTTTTGATATTTCTGAGATTTCTGAGTCTTTCTTGAGTCACATGATTGACTGAGTTCTATGGATCATGGCTTGACTGAGAGTAACATGAAATATGACATTGACTCTAGGCATACAACTATATTTTTCGGGTATAAATACCCTCAGGACTCAATAGACGGAAACTGACAAGACATGACACTTCTTGAACACATAGCCAACAACAACAATCTATACTACAATAATTTGGGGATTTCATAAAGTGCTTGATTATCACAATATTGTACATGGGTGGGAATGTATATAATCATGTCATAAATTCATCCATCTAACCTCATGAGCATTCCATCAACTAATATTAATACACAACAATAGCATGGAAGTCACTTTGAACATAAGTGGATAGCATATATTTATCAATTAGTCCCAATTAAGCTATGGAACATGATTTCTATTCTCTTAGGCATTTTATCAAACACCTTACATGCACAAACTAGGGCCTAGGCATAATCATCAAAGTAATCCATAATCACCAACTAAATTCTTAGTTTTATACTCACATGACAACTTAGTTTCATAAAATCATATAAAGATTCCATCTTTGGAGTCATACAACAACATAATCATGGTCATCATCAATCCATAACATAAATATCATGATATATAAGTTAAAAGTGGATTTTTGAACTTCATGGATTAAAGGGATCCATGAATAAACACTACGCATACCTTAGAGATTAAATATTGAAAAAGAATTGACCTTTCTTGAACGTTCTTGGATTGTGAATCTTAATTCTTGATTACCTTGTGGAGAGTGTGATGGGGTCTTGAAGTTACTGGAGAAGAAACCCTAAGTTTTTTTCTTGTGAACAAAGAGAGTTAAGAGCTTTTGAAACTAAATCACAATAGCTAAGTACGTGTTTTTGGCGTTTTATGTCGTGGGGGTATGTTTTAGGGTGAGGAACAAGACCAAAATACCCCTACGAAATTACTTCCTAGTTGCTGAAATTTTCAGCTAACGACCAAGGCTGATAAGCCGTTAGATCTGTGATAG
>NW_025890165.1:0-1010 GCF_002878395.1 Capsicum annuum | reverse complement strand
CAGCACAACGAGGGCCATCTTTGTTTCTCTCCCCCATTATAAATTTCTTCCTTTCTCAGTTTTACTTAAGTTATTTCTTATCATTTTGTTTCTCCTATTCTTTTCCTACTTTTAGTTTTCTATTTTATTTTTTTTCTTTTTGTTTTAACTTCTCTTTCTTCCTCAGATAGGAGCTAGAACAACCATTCTCGTCCAATCCATCATTTTTAGTTATTTTCTGTTCTCTTTCTTATTTTTCATTTTTTCATCGTGTATCTAAAAAACAAGATAATGTCATCCTCTGTGATTGAAATTGCAAATGAAGTAAATAGTAGAAGTATTAATCACATATTAATCAAATATAATTTTTTTTATTCTTGTCTTTCACACACTTTTAAGAGAGTGAGCACACTCTCTTTGCCACATCATCATACAAGGGTGATTTTATTCAATTTTTAAATAGTTTAGGGGGATAATAGGACCTCTTCAAAGGTAAAGTGTGTAATTGAAAATATGAGTATAGTTCAACGGGGTAGTTATGCCTTTTCTCTTCTCATATAAGTAATAATTAGCTTCTGATTTTTAGTTTTCCACCAGCATAAACATTTGTCCAGTTGCTTAATAGGAAATTTTGGGGATAAAGAACAGGAATTGATTAGAGTTTTGTTTTCCTTTTACTTTTATTAAAACGGAAAATTGGATTAACTATAGTACCATAAGAAGTTCCAGGGGTGAAGGCCTTCAAAAAGTTTTGGAGAGGTAGGTTTGGGATAGAAGAGCCCATGGTATCCAAACTTTTCCTACTGCTGCCTCTGGTGGTGTGATCTTAACTTCACATTGTTGTCAAATTCAGAGGAGAATTTACTGGTGCCTAGGTTCACAAGGGAAAGACTCTTGTATATTGATATTGGTGTCCCTGTACAGGATGCTTAATAAATTGTGCAATCTAGTATTGCTATGAATTTACTTTATTCATCATGTGCTGGCATGTCACAATTTTGTTTCTTGATTAAGGATCTTCTTTGAGTGAT
>NW_025890164.1:0-3076 GCF_002878395.1 Capsicum annuum | reverse complement strand
TAATTACCATATTTAGCCTAAATTTCAATTAATTACAATTCATAGTCGCCTCTTGCCTATTAGTTATATATAATTACAATTCATAGTCTCTCTCATATATTTTCTCTCTTTTTCTATTTTCTATTTTATTTTATTTTGCTTTTTCAGTTTTTTTCTTCATTTTTTCTTTTGCTTTTTTTGTTGTTTTCTCTTTTTTTTTTTTCTTTTTTCTTTCTTTTTTTTTTTCATTTTTTCCCTTTTTTTTTTTTTTCTCTTTTCCTTTTTGATTTGTGCAAACTAGCAAATACAAATATAAGTGAGAACTATAAATACAAATACAAATGCGAATTATAACATACAAATATAACTATGAACTATAAAATACAAATGCAAATACGAACTATAACATATAAATATAAGTGTGAACTATAAAATACAAATATAAATGCAAACTATAACAAACAAATACAAGTGTGAACTATCATTTGTATTTTTTAATTATTGAATAGAAACGATTGATTTTCTTTCTAAGAATACTTGTTTATATTTATTGATACAAATAAATACAATTCAAATTTTTATCCAAATACAATATATACAAACACTTCTATATTTGTATTTGTAAAATCATTTATTTTTAATTGTATTTGTATCAAGTGATATTTGTTTATTTACAAATAGGAATGATAATTTTGATATACAAATACAAAACGGTACTTTTGTATCAAATAATACATTACATAATTATAGATTTTAGAACCAAGAAAATAATTAATGCATTTACTTGTTCGTATACAAATACAAATGATAAATTGTGCATAGTCACGGTTAAATACAATATGCAATCAACTTACAAATACAAATACAAAATAACATTTTAAAAATAAAAAGGTATCGGCGAAAATAGAATACAGATACAAGTATAATCCAAATATAATCTAATATACAAACACAATAAAACCATTACATAATATAATTCTATTTAATATACAGTCAATTATAAAATACAAATACAAAACAATTCTTTAAAATACAAGTGTAAATTATATAAAATATAAATGATGCTGTAAACTAACAAATACAAATACAAATACAAGTGCGAACAATAAAATACAAATACAAATGTGAACTATAAAATATAAATACAAGCGCGAACTTTAAAATACAAATACAGTTGTATCAATGAATACAAAAATATAAATGATGGTGTGACTATAAATACGATAAACTATTGTGATTTTTACGTTATCATCCATGAATTGTGTGCTCAACTAGTCATATTTTTTAAAAATACAAAAAATATAAAATAGAACAAAAAATGATAAAGAAAATAAGTACAAAAAAGAAAACAAGAAAAAAAAAGAAGATAGAAGTTAGAGATTAAAGAGAGAGAAAAAAAAATGAAAAAATTTAAAATAGAAAAAAATAGAAAATGAAGAAGAAAAAATGGAGAAAACACGAAAAAATAAAAAATAATGTTAGTGTTTTTGGCAAGACTAAAGATGTAGTATATTTATATTTTTTATGAATATTGAACACTGAGTAAAAGTTAATACAGCGACTGAATTCTTTAACAACGACGTTAACCAAAATCATTATAAGAGGGCCAAAGGAGATAAATGGTGAATCGTTACTTTCAAAGTCAAAATTAATGACACTTCTAATATGAATTAGTGAAAGCAATATAACACTGCTCTCTTTTTCATATTAATTATTATATTTTATTTTTAAAAGTCATGATTCATTAGAATTTAGAAGCAATATAGCTCTATTCTCTTTATCTTATATTAACTGTCATATTTTATTTTTTTAAAGGTCAAATTAACTAAATTCTAAAGCTAAATTTAGTTTTCTTTCTTATTTGAGCTGCACCATTAGGTTGTGAATAAGGTGTGGATATTTTTTTTTTATTATTGAAAACATTATCTTGAGTGTTTCAACTTTCAATTATTTCATCAAGCATCTAGGGTTCCTCCGTGTGGTCCATAATTAGGGGACATAACTATAAAGTGGATAAATAAGTCCGATTTGCTTTTATTTTTGATTGGGACAAGTCAATTATTGTACGAAAGAGGCTGATAGTACTCATTCAGTAAAGTGAAAATGGAAGACCTCGCCTCCATCTTTATCAATTTCTAATTTGATACTTTTTAATAAATAGCCACATTGTGAGCGGAAAAAAAGACAATTTGCGAAAGTACATTCATAAAGATGTGTAGTTCGCGCTTGTATTTGTATTTTGTAGTTCGCGTTTATATTTATATTTTATAATTCACACTTGTATTTGTATTTGTTAGTTAGCATCATCATTTATATTTTATATAATTCGCACTTGTATTTTAAAGAATTATTTTGTATTTCTATTTTATAATTGACTGTATATTATATTAGATTATATTTGTATTATGATTTTATTGTGTTTGTATATTGAGATTATATTTGTAATTGTATTCTATTTTCGTCGATGTCTTTTTATTTTTAAAGAATTATTTTGTATTTGTAAGTTGATTGCAATTGTATTTAGCCGTGATTACGTATAATTTATCATTTGTATTTGTATACAAACAAGTAAATGCACTAATTGTATTTTCTTGATTCTAAAATATATAAATATGCATTGTATCATTTGATACAAATGTACCATTTTGTATTTGTATGTCAAAATTATTATTCGAATTTGTAAATAAATAAATATCACTTGATACAAATACAATTACAAACAAATGAAACCAACGATTTTAAAAATACAAATACGTCTTGTGTTTTTAAAAAAATTTGAATTGTATTTATTTGTATCAATAAATACAACTCGTATAAATAAATACAAACAAATATTTGTAAAAAAAAAAATCAATCGTTCCTTTTCAATAATTAAAAAATACAAATGATAGTTCACACTTGTATCTATATGTTATAATTCGCATTTGTATTTGTATTTTATAGTTTCCACTTGTATTTGTATGTTATAATTTGCCTTTATATTTATATTTTATAGTTCACACTTGTATTTATGTTTACTAATTCGCATAAATGAAAAGAAGAAAAAAATAAAAATAAAAAAGGAGAAAAATGTAAGAAAAATTACAAAAAAAAAAAA
>NW_025890163.1:0-3842 GCF_002878395.1 Capsicum annuum | reverse complement strand
AAAAATTACCTCAAATTCTGTGCAAATAACACCTCTTACAATAACTTTATGTGTGGGCAATGGATATTGTGGCAGCTTCTGCAGTAACACGAGATTAAGCAAGGTGGGGATGGTAGATAGGTGCATTGGATCATTATTGAAAATCAGTTAAATAACTTGAAATCCAAAAACAATATTACCTCAGAAGAAAGAGCACCAAACATGAAGACACGCATACAAAATTGAGGAAGACCATATGCACCAGCTGCCATCATTCCCATGCGTGCTTGGTAGTTCATTCCTACAAGTCTGCTCAATGCATATCTCCCAAGAAAACCATTGGAAAATTTGATAAGGTCCACCACATTCTTCATCAATACAAACCTAAAAAAGTACTATCTTGCATCGGATTTTCCTTGTTCCTAAATCGGTTGAAACCACTGATTCCTTGGCAAGGTGGTTCACCACATACAACATCGACATCACCCTAAAAAATAACCAACAGAGAATTCAACAAAACTGGGTCAGCATCACAAAGCATTAGCAAGTTGATAACCTAGAAGTAGTTCAAATATTATACCTCAAAACCAGTAAGATCAAAAAAAAGAGATAAAACTTACTAGTAACGACAAAATATTTTCTTTGAATCCTTTGGCCACAAACTCTTTTATTTTCTTCAGGCAGTCTTTATCCACATTAAACCATGTGCCCTTCCCCGATAGAAGATAGATCCTATTTGTTCAACATTGTAACCTATGTAGAAGTAAATTTGCTACATGGGACAATGAGATCACAGTTAAAGCCGTAAAAATAACCTCTTACAAAGATGCAAGGTAAGACTGCATATAATAGACTTATTATACTAACTAAACATACTCAAGATTCATAAAACATATTCGCATACGAGTTGTCTTTCACCAGAGCTACCACCTATATGAATTGAAAAGAAAATTCTTTTTCGAACAAGCTTCAATAATATTTGCAGAAACCGAAAAGTTTCAGCAAAACAAACCTCACTTCGAGCAATGGCAAATAAAGCGTGAGGAGTATTTCTATAAGCGGGGACATTGGAGATTCTTCCATTATAAACTATAATCAACATTTATATCAAATCAAGCTCTGCTACAAACCAACAACACGACATCATATTCATTTTTCTATAGCACTACCTTGGAACCTGGTATGGACAACGTCATAAGGATGAGAAAAAGTGATAGTGGCGAGGCCGCGACGACATTTTCCTTAGTTATATAACAAAGCAAACACTACTGCCCTTTTCTATGAACAGCACAAGAAGAACATCGTCTACTTGATATCTACACCACCTTCTTGTATTAATGGATAAATAAGGCTACAGTAGTTTGTGTTGGAAGTGCCTGTAAATATCTTAAATATCTCATACATACCGAAGGGAGATCAGAAAGAGCATCACCAAGAAACAGTTCTTTCTTTAACTCAAGATCCCTGCCTTCATCATATGCAACTGTGTTTGACTACATTAGCTCATAGATGCACATTTAGTCAACAAAAATTATGGTTCTTTCCTAATAGAGCATAAGTGTTCATGTATAAATTTATATTAGCTTTGTCCTTACCCAAAAAAAACTTATATTGGCTGTGGTAAATTTATCAGCATCTTGACCATATGCATGCTACATATCTCTTCTTAACCTACTACTCCACTAAGGACTTACAGATTATAGGACATGCCAAAAAGATATTGCTCAAGCCTTCTATTTACTCGACATTATTTGGCAAGGTGCAATCTTCCCCGATAGAAAATAGATCCTATTTGTTCAACATTGTAACCTATGCAGAAGTAAAGTTGCTGCATGGGACAATGAGATCACAGTTCAAGCCGTAAAAACAACCTCTTACAAAAATGCTAGGTAAGACTGCATATAATAGACTTATTATACGAACTAAGCAGACTCAAGATTCATAAAACATATTCGCATATGAGTTGTCTTTCACCATACCTACCACCTATATGAATTGAAAAGAAACTTCTTTTCCGAACAAGCTTCAATAATATTTGCAGAAATGGGAAAGTTTCAGAAAAACAAACCTCATTTCAAGCAATGGCAAATAAAGCGTGAGGAGTATTCCTATAAGCAGGGACATTGGAGATTCTTCCATCATAAACTACAATCAAAATTTACAATAAATCAAGCTCGGCTACAAACCAACAACACGACATCATATTCATTTTGCTATAGCACTTCCTTGGAACCTGGTATGGACAACGTCAAGAGGATGAGAGAAAGTGACAGTGGCGAGGACGCGGCGGCATTTTCCTCAGTTATATAATAAAGCAAACACTACTGCCCTTTGCCATGAACAACACAAGAAGAACATCATCTACTTGACATCGACACCACCTTCCTATATTAATGGATAAATAAGGCTTCAGTAGTTTGTGTTGGAAGCGCCTGCAAACATCTTAAATATCTCATACATACCAAATTGATATCAGAAAGAGCATCACCAAGAAACAGTTTTTTTTTAACTCAAGATCCCTGCCTTCATCATATACAACTATGTTTGACTGTATTAGCTCATAGATGCACATCTAGTCAACAAAAATTATGGTTCTTTCCTTATAGGGCATAAGTGTTCATGTATAAATTTATATTAGCTTTGTCCTTACCCAAAAAAAAACTTAAATTGATTGTGGTAAATTTATCAGCATCTTGACCATGTGCATGCTACATATCTCTTCTTAACCTACTACTCCACTAAGGACTTACAGATTATAGGACATGCCAAAAAGATATTGCTCAAGCCTTCTATTTACTCGACATTATTTGACATGGTGCAATCTTCCCCGATAGAAAATAGATCCTATTTGTTCAACATTGTAACTTATGCAGAAGTAAAGTTGTTGCATGGGACAATGAGGTCACAGTTCAAGCAGTAAAAGTAACCTCTTACAAAGATACAAGGTAAGACTGCATATAATAGACTTATTATATGAACTAAACAGGCTCAAGATTCATAAACCATATTCGCATATGAGTTGTCTTTCACCAGAGCTACCACCTATATGAATTGAAAAGCAACTTCTTTTTCAAACAAGCTTCAATAATATTTGCAGAAACCAAAAATTTTCAGAAAAACAAACCTCACTTCGAGCAATGGCAAATAAAGTGTGAGGAGTATTCCTATAAGCAGGGACATTGGAGATTCTTCCATCATAAACTACAATCAACATTTACAACAAATCAAGCTCCGCTACAAACCAACAACACAACATCATATTCATTTTTCTATAGCACTACCTTGGAACCTGGTACGGACAACGTCAAGAGGATGAGAAAAAGTGACAGTGGCGAGGCCACATCGACATTTTTCTCAGTTATATAATAAAGCAAACACTACTGTCTTTGCCATGAACAGCACAAGAAGAACATCATCTACTTGATATCAACATCACCTTCTCGTATTAATGGATAAATCACCAAACATACCACATTACCTATTAAGATGATAATTAAAAGTCCTTACGCTTGCTAAGTTTTGGTAATTTGAATTTCTAAATATTCTCATCAATATTACAAATAAGGGATCTGAATGAAAAGAAGGAAAGTTACCATCTCAATTTTGATAGAAAAATTACTCCTAATTGTTTTGATGTCAAAGTCCCACCATAAATAACTCAAATGAATACAACCAACAATTAGAAATAACAAAGACCATGGAAATGCACATAGAACGTATGCATGGCACCTGCTTCGATTCAAAAACTAAAATTTATGTATCTGAGCTGACATGCAAATCTCAAGACGTTAAAAATTGGTAAAATTAACATGCATGACACAAATTATATGTGAAACTTTAGTAATTATCCATCACAATCAAAA
>NW_025890162.1:0-2873 GCF_002878395.1 Capsicum annuum | reverse complement strand
AAAGATTGACAATTTAAGGATAATTTATAAATCGATCATCGTCTATAACTGGAGAGGTTATCATTCCATATACAACAAGTGATATAGGTAACTAAAAGGGTTACCACACCAGTATAAGATTACACGGTTGCAGGGACCGTTCTGCATAAAGTGTCGCCGGTGTCCAAAAGGCCACCCCACTTTGAAGACATTCAACCGACAAATTTCATAATTATACAACAAATATTTATCATTGCCATTTATTTCATTCCAAATAGGTACATGGAAAGATGACTTCGCTTCTTAGACAACAACTCACGTGAAGATATGGTAAAAAACTATATGCCTCTTTCGTGAATTATGTTTGGCACTAACAATTTTATTTGAGATATTTTCGAGAGCATCCGAGAGGATGAAAATTTCAAATCAAATCTACAGGTACAGACGACTCCAAAAAGGACACATCACAACGTGGAACTCTTTTTTAGCAGCAAAATAGGACGTAGTCTAGAGAGGGACGTCAAACTCTTTGGACGCGAGCTAAAGGATGATCGCCACCACCATCCAACCACACCTCTGTTAAAAGGCATATGGGTATTTTGGGATGTTCTAAGTCTCAACTTCAACTCTGGGATATTTCTTAACTCATACTGAGGGTAACTTTCTCTTTTCTTCAAATTCGGGTGGCAACATACTTAGAGTTTTGGAAATTATGTCCAGGTAACTTCTTGCCTATGGATGTGAAGGATCCCACATTCATGGTTAAGAGGTTACAAGCCTCTTTTACGCAACTCGATCAACTTGTTACTCATCTTGAGCCAAAGATCATCTGAAATAAAAGACTATCTTTTCTACCGATTGAGTCAAACTATAAGCAGTCTGATTCTCTGAAATCTTGGGGATATGTAGGCTGGGATCTATAAAGAAAACTCGAATGCATTCCAACCTTCTCCCCCCAAATTCCTTTATTTCCCAGCCTCTCGATTTAAGCAAAACTATAAAACCGTGATAGTTGGTGAATTTTCTTGAAAATCATTCTTAAAATAAAGCTTTATGAACTACAAGTAGCCTGAGTTCTTATGAAACCTGAGATATATAGGAAACCTGATACCGAGGTTCGGCCATAACTCCATGAAACTCATGTGGAAAACCAACCTCTCTTAGATACGAATTTGTGGTCGGACAAAAATTAGAAACGTCAACCTCCCTTTGCCCAGGATTACTTGCATCCATCCTAACCAAAGGGAGGGGGTAGTTGTTGACACCTAATTTTTTTCCCTCCGCAATCCAATTTAACTTCGAGTTTCTTCAATTTTAAAATAAAATTACAATAATTATTTTACTCAAATAAATGCTGGTTAAAGTAATTATTCAAGGCAATTTTATCATTTAATTGATGATTATACATTTTTCGTATTTCTTATATATATGAGAGTGTATAAATTTTGTTATTTAAATGAACATTTTATCAAAATTAGATTTTTTATTGATTAAATTTGAAAATTAATCTAGATGGATAAAGTCTTGATTTTAAATATGCTTTGTTCTCGAAATATTTTATTCGGAGGAATATTTATTGGATTTTTATCAAATTAAGAAACTCGAGGGTAATTTTAAAATAAATTTAAAAAAAATATTTCTTGGGTCCATACCTTGCACGGACTATTAGTAACTAGTACGTAGACAAAAGCCACATTTTTCAGGTTATATGTTTTATATCACCTTTTTTTCCAACTTACAGCATTCTTATAGATTATTCATGCATAATAACTGATTTTTAAACAAAAATACAAGTAACAAGTTCAAGCAATTGTTATTAAGTTTTGTCGAACCTATAACTATAATTGATGCTACACCGCATTTGCATGACATATGTTGTACTCCATTTGTTTAAAAAAAAATGACTTATTTTGATTTGACACATAATTTTTTTTTTAAAAAATAAAGACTACTTTTAAATTTTGTGGTTCTAAATAAAAATTATGTCAAATGTATCAAAATTTCTTTTGATCATTTGGTCAAACATGTCATGTGTAAAGTTGAAATTTATGTGTTGCTAAATGAAAAGGGGTCATTCTTTTTTAAACAAACTAAAAGGAAAGCATGTCATCTCTAAAAGAATAAAGTATCTAGTATCCCTGAACTATGACCAAATTCGCTACGATACACTCTAACTTTACAGGATCCTATCACTTTCCTAAACTAAATTTTAGAGTATTTTTGTTGACCTTTTTAGCTGATGTGACACATTTTTAGCTGATGTGACACCTTTGACGTGTGCCCCATTTTTATGTAATAAAGGTGTAACATCAACACAAAAAGATAATAAAAATATACTAAAATTGAGTTCAATGGAGGTAATAGGACCTCTGTGAAGTTGGAGTGTGTCGTAACATCATAATTCGAAGATTACTAAATGTTTATCTCTTTTTTTCAAACGGAGGGAGTATATTGCACCAGCCCTTTTCATCAAACCTAAAAGAAACCATTAAAAGGATGTTCAATGCAAAGTACTAATGCTGAAGTGATCACAAAAGTGAATTTTTTGAAAGAAAGGAGAGAGAGCAAAGACTCACCAAGTTTGATAGATAGGCTGAAAGAGAAAGAAATTACGATTGTATGGAAAAAGTGAGTGACCTATGCAACTATTTATACAAAAAAGTGAGTGAGTGAGTTTCTAGTTTTTCTTCTTTTGTCATTATGATGATGAATAATTAATATGCCATCCAGTGCCCTAGTAATTAACACTTAAAAAAAATAAAGCGAGAATGTATATTCCTCCTTTTTAAAATAGTTGTTACTTGTTGACTTGATACTTCCTTTAAGAAAATATTTAGTAGGAATTAACTTTATTAAATTAGTCTAATTAATTATGCTTTGAAAATATAAAGGGG
>NW_025890161.1:0-4135 GCF_002878395.1 Capsicum annuum | reverse complement strand
GTGATATTGATAGTCTTGAATACATGTGAATAATTGTATTGTGTTGTTAAAATACTTAATGTGGTACCATTGGTGTATTGTGATTATATTCATACTTTATTGGCATATGAGACATGTGAAAATTCATGGATGAAATGAAAATAATGAGTGAATATTGGCTCATGTGGTTGTGAAAATGTATCATTGTGGTTGGTTGTGAAAATATATCATGTGGTTAGTTGTGGAAATAGTCATTGTGATTGGTTGTGAACATTACATCTTCATATCATACTCATTCATGAAACATTGGTACCACAGTGGCAACATCTGAGAAACACTGCAACACCTTTTTAAAAGATATGGTAACACCTTATAAAAACCTTTTTGAGGGATTTGCCGGAAAGAAGATATGAGATATGTTGATTGTATATGGGTTGACGAACCCCCCATAGGTCCTACGTCGGAAAACTTTAGATCTGTAGGTGTATACGGGGATTGTACGATGATTCGGGAGGTTGTGCGACGACCTCGTGCATCATTATCACATACATTGCACTTAGTTTATTGTGTTTATGTTGTGTTGTATTGCCTTATTGACTTGTTATCTATGTATTTGTCTTATCTTTCTTTAATTATATTTGATGATTTTGTATCTACATGTTCTCTATTGTTCTATTTATATGTGACATAATGTATACTTGTGTTCTATATCTTGGTGTGTCGTTGTAATATATGTGATATATATATTAGAACTGTTAGTGCAAGCGGTGTGGGCTACCGTTGTGGGACATTTTCTGATTGCAGGTGACGTGCCCTTAGTATATATTTTGTATGCTTTATTTACCACTTTGCTTGGTCGGTCTATGATACCTACTGAATATAAGTGGATCGTACTCATGCCTACTGCGCCCTTTCGGTGCAGGTCCTAGCTCGAGTGCGCCTCAGATTTCTTGACTCGGGCGATTGTTGGAGCTTTCAAGGTAGCGGCTGGATAATCATGCGTCCGAAGTTCATCTCTATCTTTCTCAAGTATTTATGTCTTTATTAGTATTTGGAGACAGATATTATTCCTTTTGTGGTTATTTTTCCGATGTATTTGACTCTTGGATTGTATTAGTAGTTCTTATACTATTGAAACCTGGTTTTGGGGATGATTGGTATTTTGGATAAGTTCTTTCCGCATTATTATGATTACTTATATAGTTCGGCTTCGTTCTTGAAGCCTTACCGTGGGATATTTCTGTCTTTTCTTCTTTTTGTATCAGTTTGGGTGATAGGCTTACTTGTCAAAGTACGCCGCGACAAGTGCCATCATGACCCTCATTTTTGGGTCGTGACAAATAACTTGTATTTTGTATTTTAGACACTTTTTACTACTAAAATACATATACAACGAGATTTACTGCCCCTCTTTTACTCAAGTCAGTTGAGTTAAATAAAAAATAATTACTCCATGTATTTAAAGTTTCTTTTCCATAAATTACTATTTTTTTAAAGCAGCAGATTTCTTTTCAATAAATTACTCTTATTTAAAGCAGTAAATTTCTTTTCCAAGTCAAACTCCAGTCAACTGAAAATTATTATCTCCATGAACTTCAAAATTTCAAAATAAAGCATCATTGCTGTTACAGGTATTTTTGAATCATAAAATTAATTTTGTATATGAATTTCAGCAAATTAAGACGACTTAATATGAAGATCATGTTGTTCGAAATTCCAAATTATGTTGTGCGAAATCGTTTTTTATATTTGATCATGTTTTCAGCAAATCATTTCAATTTGATTGAGTACCAATCTTCAAAATACAAATAACATAACTGTCAAATTCAATTAACTTTTCACATGAAACATGAAAGTAAGATATGAAACTTAACAACTACATAACTGTCAACCTACAATTAAATGTTATCATACACAAAATAGAAAAAAATCATCAAACTTTAAGAATTTATGTGTCGTTTGCTATCCTGATTTTTCTAACAGTCTTCATTGGTGCTTCTTGCCATGAATATATGATCACGCAAAATCAATACAACCAAAAAAAAAATATCTATACCACATATACATATTTAAAAATACACAAAATATTAGACAAATAAATCTACATATATATTTACATTAGAAAAAATACATTTATATCTGCATATGTATTTACAGAAATACATATCTGGCTTATATGTATATATACATATGGGACATAAATCCCTATAACAAAAAGGACAACTATATACATATAAATGTAGATAATTAAAAAATACATAATACATATCTTAAATAATAAAAAATATAAATAAATACATATGTTATCCTCTAGAATGACATAGAACAGTTCAAAGACAAACCCAACATTGTACAAAAATATATTTGATTATGTATTTGTATATACGAAATACAAATACATGCATATGCCCCAAAAATATTTATATACAATCAGATTTGTGTGTATGTGTGTGTATATATATATATATAAATGAGTGCTCATTAGTTAATAAATATGTATAAATACCTCTTCATCAGTATATTCTTCAAAATCATATTCAGAAGAGTTTAACACAAGACTTGAAATTTTGCTTGATTTTCCAATTTTTATTTTTTTTTTTCCTCAGATCTTTATAATTTTTTTGGGTTTTGGAGATGAAGGTTTCTTTGATCCTCTTTGTTTCATTATTTTGGTCATCTTCTCTAGATCATTACGATGCTTTGACCTCATCTCTTCGACACTCACTGACTTCTTCTAACTATTCTGCCATTAGAGCAAACTTCCACAATGATACAACAAAAAAATTACAAAAATAAATTAAAAATTTTTAAGAATAATGACGAACAAAAAAATACAAAATATATAGAATTTAGAGAGGTGATAACATACAATAACTGTAAAATTCATAGTAACTTTATTTTGTGGAGCACAATCTTTATCTATTAAGATGAAAAAACGTGAGAAAAAAAAATTGAAATGAAAATTTGAAGAATAGGTGCTATTTAAAAAATAAAGAAATAAAAAGGTACAGTAAAATAGAAAAGAGAATAAGTGTTAGAGTGAAAATACTAGAAGTTACTCATCAAGGAGATGTTATTTTTGTTATTTATCGCAATTATGATCTTAAGTTTGTCACTACATTTTTTCTATAAAACGTAATTTTATGAAAGTGTTGCTATTTATCATAATTATAATCTTAAGTTTGTCACTTCTTATAATTTTTTCATTTAAAACAGGTCAAGACTTAATGGGTTGAGATTTATCTAATAATAAATTATCTCAAACCCAATCCATTAAATGTTGGGCAAGTTGGGCGGGTTAGGCGGGTCAGCTCAATTTGGATTCATTTTGACACCCTATATTTGACCAATACATTTAAAAAAACACTTTTGAACAGCAATTAGTGTTTGACCAAGCTTTTAGAAGAGTATTTTTCTCAAAAATCTTTTTTGAAAAAGTGATTTTGGGGAGAAGCTACTTTTTTTAGCTTATGAAAAACTGTTTTTGCTACTTTCTAAAAACACTTATTTTCTCTCAAAAATTTGATAAGCACCTCAATTTTTTTAAAATAAACACTTCTGAAAAAAATTAAGCACTTTTGGAAAAAAATAAACTTGACGGTTAGAAATCATATAAATTGTGAGGCTTTGATTGGGTAATCTAGTCCTAGTTCTAAAAGAAGAAAATCATTGATTTGGCTTAGCAATTTTGATATTAAAATAGCGTTTTAATTTTTATATTAAATTATTTATCTTATGAATAACACGTCCGTTGTTTAATTTTGAATTTACAGTTGACGCGAAGGACGAGTTTGCGTTGACCAATAGTTGCCTTTGATCCAGCGGCATCCTAAAATTATGAAAATAGTTTCCCCAGACTAATTTGGGTTTGTTATTGATGAATTTGAATATTTTGAAGTCATTGGAGCTGTTTGGGTGGACTTTGGCATTTAAAGTAAGATTTTGGCCAAGGAAATCCAAACAAGTGAGACTACCTCTTTAGTTTGCTTGTTTTTTGAAAAGAACATGCTATATGTAATGCATGTATGCATTTAAATCATCTACTTCGCTTGAATAGGAAAGCATGAGCTAGGTTGGTAGGCGACTTCGCGTGAATGGGAAAGCATGAGCTAGCCTCGCGTGAATGGGAAAGCATGAGCTAGGTTGGTAGGCGTCT
>NW_025890160.1:0-5927 GCF_002878395.1 Capsicum annuum | reverse complement strand
GTGCATTCCACACGAATTACATCGAGGATATGATCTTGCAGGTTGTGCCACACTCCCCTACGAATGTGTATCCTATGCCCTGGGTCTATGATTAGTCTAAAAACTCTGAGATCATCGGTCAAATGGGGGTCTGGGCGCTTGGGCGCTGACTGCAAACTGAGCATTACCCCAATTCTTTTTTCTCTGCCACCTGTTACGCCAATTACCACTCTGTGGATGACTGTGGACCTGATCTGCTGTTCTGGCCCTCTTGGTCTGCCTGTTCTTCTCCCTAGATTTAGCAATATTCTTTTTTTCTGCTCCTCCACCTGCTGCATATGGACTGACAGTCTAGAGATGTCCATATTCTTATTTAGCATTCCCCATTGCAGTCGAGCACTAAGTTATCTGAAAGGCCGAATGTAAATTTCCTCATACAGGCTCTCATATTACCAGCCAACTTTGGAGCATAACAGGCTAGTTGGTTGAACCTCAAAGTGTACTCCTTGACACTCATTTTTCCTTGTTTTAGGTTCATAAACTCTTTAGCTTTGGCCTTCCTCAACTCTAGAGAAAAGAATCGATCCAGGAAGGCTTCCACGAACTTTCCCCATACTGTGGGCTTAGCACTCTCACCCTTCAAATCTTTCCAATCGCTATACCATTAATTTGCAACTTCTTTAAGTTGATAAACTGCTAATTTCACCCCTTCTACCTCGTCTACATGCACCACCCTAAAAATCTTCTCCATCTCATCCACAAACTCCTGTGGATCCTCCTCTACCTTGGTGCTAGTAAACTTGGGTGAGTTCATCCTTATAAACTAACTTACCCGAGTAGCCTTAGATGTAACAGATACAGACCAAACATCTTTCTACCATTGAGTCTGTGTGGCCACCAACTGCGTAAGAATATGTATTGACTTCCTGAATTCTATATTAGATACCTCTCTCTCATGAGGCTGGGTGTGGTTAGTCCCCGACCGGAGAGCCCTAGGTGCCTTGGGTAGGCTGGTTTGAGTAGGTGGGACTCCCAGAGTAACAACAACTTACAGAGTCTAAACTCTATTGCGTGTCCTCTTCCCATAAGTGGGACGGACCTCATCAATCTTAGTATTCTGATCGTTAGAGCGATGTGGAGGCATGGCTATTTTTTATTAAATGTAATAGATCATTGATTAGAGGACAGATGAGACTCTAAAGCACGAACTAAATCACAAAGAGGGGAAACATTCCTAAACTTCTAGTAGCCTCCTTCTTATAAGTGTGGTGCGCTACACACCCATAAATAAGACTCTACCTGATATAATTTCGCAGATACCCTAGGACCATGAACCGTTCTTTGATACCAAGTTTGTCATGACCCAAACCGAAGCCCTGGCCGTGACGAGTATTCCGAACCATGAAAGGCCCGAACGCCCTTTTCTATCTGGTAGTCATGCACAAAATTTATACAATAATAGAAGATATGGAATGGTATATAATATGGAGTCATGGTGTCATGGCATGAATCGGTGCCCTAGCCGTGATGAGTATCCCGAACCATAATGGCCCGGATGCCTTTCTAACTTGTAATCACACACTGTCCTCATATGAAAAAGATAATGTGGAAATACATAATGAAACAGAATTATGGTCATTAAATTTGAATTCAAATCTTAATGAAAAATTCCATTCAAAACGTCTGAGTTATATCTGACTCAGTCTGCAAAATCTCTACTACATGCATAAACCCAACTGTCTAAAAACTGGGACAAGGTCCCCAGTAGACCAAAACATAATAATGATAAATGACTGGAGTAAATTAGGCCTTTTGAAATATATAAGGCTCACCATGGAACTCTGTACTTTGGTTTGGAGAAAACCTACTGCTTATTAGGACCCCTAGATTGAGCCTCAGAACCTGAAAGAGGGGGTGGTCAATACAAATGTACTGGTATGCAGAGCAATCCAAAATAATGTATTTATATATAACATAAATGAGAGAAATTCATAAAACATTTTACATATAATATGTGAAAACACATGGGCACATTTTAAAGACTTTGAAACTTTTCTTTGAAACCATGACTCACTCTTTGTGTTACTTCTGAGCTAGATGGTACACCCTACAATCTATAATTTTATGAGCTATATGGAATCCTCCCTTGACTCAGTATCCAAGCCCCTAATCCAACTTTATCGTAAGGATTGGAGTATCTATAGGGGGGACACGCAAGATCACACAGCAGAGTGAAAAATTCACCAATCAAATCAATATGTCATGGTAGTGCACAAGATCACAAATCAGGGCTCCTAACCATAGTACCAATTTGGGATGACATGAATAAAGGTACATAAGATCATAAAGCATGATACCATAATTCCGTGTCAGCAAATCACGGTCTCTAGCATAGAGTCTTTCAATTCGTACTTTCTTCGGGTAACCATCTAACTCTCTTTAAGCCTATTTTTAAACCTTTTCTAAGCATGCACATTTTGGAATTCATAATCGGAAAATCTAATTTCAAACATGTGTTCTATTCTGTTCTGAATTACTATGGCTTTAACTGAGTTGGTGTCGTCACACCAAGAGTTGCATGTCCTATTTCTGATCCATATTGTACCATGCATGATTCTTTTATTAAAACATAATTTAGACCAACCAAGCATGCAAATAGTATAGGAAATTTCATATTCCTAAAGCACAAGTCAATACCATGCTAAGATTCTCATTCTTTCAATAACCATCTGGTGATCATATATTTTTGGCAAACATGCAATTCTTTCATTAAAAGTTTATTCAACGTTTATCAACATGCACAAACCTCTCTTTTGTTCAAAATCCCATTCAAGTCATAACAATAATCAAGCTATTTCAAACACAATTCATATCATATAAAAGATAGGAAAATCATAACAAGAGAGGTATTCTTTAGGATTCATGCTCTCAATTGTATATTCATCCTTAAAAACATGCATACATATGTATAGAGTTTTAAATCAATTTGGGAGAAGGCCTAAAGACCCAAACAATACTGATCAAGGCTTCTAAAACATGCTAGTAATTGTAAATTCAAAACCCCTTTCTTAAAAGTCATGATTTCTAAACTGTTAGCATGAATTAAAGATGGTTTTTTGCCCATGAAATTTTAGTAAAACCCCACGTACCTTAATTTATGACTCTTGAATGAACTCGTGCTTTAGGGATGCTATTCGAACAATTGACGGGTGCTTTTGTAGCACTCGCAATGGGGATTCCGAATCTTGAAGAATTATTGAAAACCCACGGTAAAATCTTATGATATTTTGATCTTTGGGTTGAAGCCCTAAGAAGTGTTCTTGGTGATTTGGAGAGAGAATGACCTTATTTTGTTGTTTAGGGGATTTAATCTAGTGTTATGGCTGAATAGGGGGAGGAAAATACAACTTTTTCCCTTAAAAATGCAAAAACAGGACCTAGAAATTGGGTGGGTGCGACAGAGCATGCGTCGTATGCTAATCGCGCGATGCTACTATCTCAGTCATGAAAATAGCTATACCTTTTCGCTCGGGGATTAGATTTTGGCGAAATTGGTATCGTTTGAAAGATAATTTGAATAGCATTTCATTTGATATATAGTATACCCTCTAATTTGTTATCTACAAAGAGTTATGGTCGATTGAAGTTAACCCAAGTTCTGACACTTACTCAAACTCGAATGATAGGAAACCTTTAAACCCGTCCTTGAGTTAGGGGACCTCTATTATCTCAACTCATGCTTAAATAGGTTCCCACACTACATAATTGATTAACATGCCAAATTTGCATAGGATTTATGGCTTTTAGATCATCTATGCATAAAAATGACGGTTTTTGTTCTAGCCCAAAATGCATGGTGTTACATTATCTCCCCCTTGGTATCATTTGTCCCCAAATGATGGGTTGGAACGTTGAAGCTTAAAGGTATGGAATAACATGGACATGAGGTGTCTTCTAAGAAAGGATGTAACTGATCTGAAATATTTAAACTTCTATCATGAAACTGAATTCTGAGCTGACTTGCCCTTACTTGTTTTAAGGAGCTGATTCATGCTGAGAGTTTAGGATTCCCTCCAAAGTTCTTATGCTCAAATCACACATAGGATTTGGAAGTGATAACTTATGTAAGTACGAATCATGAGGCAACAAGATTTAGATTGTAACACCCTGTATTTTGGGCTAGAATGAAAAATCATCATTTCTATGTGTAGATGATCCAAAATCCATAAATCCTATGCAAATTTTGCATGTTAATAAATTATGTAATGTGTGAATTTATTTGAGCATAAATTGAGATCATAGAGGTCCCCAAACTCAAGGATGAGTTGAAAACTTTCCTATCATTCGAGTTTGAGTGAGCGTCGAAACTTGGATCAAATTCAATCGACCATCAGTTCTTATATATGATGAAATGGGTTTCCTACTATATGTTAAATGACATATCTTCGAATTATCTTTCCAACAATACCAATTTCTCCAAAATTTGAGATCGGAATAAAAAGTTATACCCATTTTACTTCAGCATGTCTGTTTGCCGACAAGTGACGACCTGAGCTGATAAGTTATCACATATGTGACGGCCTATCAGCCATGTCGTCAGCCCAAGGCAGTAACTCACAAAAATCAACCTCTGAGTAATGACCTGGTGTGATAAGTTATCACATATATGACGACCTATCAGCCAAGGTCGTCACCTATAAAATTCAGCATTTCCTAAATGATTTTGTAGGGATATTTTGGTCTTTCACTCACTCCAAAAACCTTCTCCACGAATATAAATTGAACCCTAAGCATTATAATCCATATATTATCAATTTTACAACATCTCAATCGTCTCTACTCTCAAGAACAAGATGGAAAGTAGGGTTCCCTCCAAGATCAATAAATCAAGAAAAATAAATCCTTAAGTTCAAGATCTCCAAGAAACAAATCAAGATTCAAGTTTCTTCTCTTCCATAGTTCAAGAATTCATCTTCCTAAGTGAAGGTACTCAAGAAATGGATCGATATCCGGATTTCATCTATCTAGATCCGAGTTTTATCTTTCAGATCTTATACTTTAAGGTACGCGGGGCATAGAAATCATGATTTTAAGAAAGGGGTTTCAAATTTATGAATATATTCCTATTTTCGAAGCGTTGATGATATTGTTTTGGTCTTTAGGCCTTCCCCCAAATTTATTGAAAAATTAAATATATAAATATGTACGAATGTGTTTATGGATGAATATTCAATTGAGAGCATAAATTATAATGAACCCCTCACTTGTTATGATTTTTCCCATCTTCCATATGATATGAATTATTCTAAATTGCATCTTGAAAGCATGATATGAAATGTCTTGATTTATGCTATGACTTGAATATGATTTTGAAATAAAAAGAAAGGGTTTGCCAAAAGAACACATGACCACCAAATGTTTGAATAATCTTAGCATAGTTTTGACTTGTATTTTCAGAACATGAAATGTTTTAGACTATTTGCATGTTTGAGTGGTCTAAACTGTGTTTTAATGAAAGAATTATGCATGATACATTATGGCTCATAAAAGAGGACTTGCAAGTTTTGGTGTGACGCACCAATTCAGATTATGCCATGGTAATTCAGAATAGAATAGAATGCATGTTTGAAGTCAGAATTTTTAGATGTTGAAACTAGAATAATGCATGATTCAGAACATGATAAAATTAGGCATAAATAGATGTTAGGTGGTTTCCTGAAGAAGACACGAGTTTAGACAAATCATTGCCCAAAACTATGATTTGCCGATCCGAGTAATTTATATTATATTGGCTTAGTGCCGTGTGGCATATCAGAATCAGAAACTCTAACCCTTGCGGCACACTCAGGTTGGAGGCTTCCTCACCAAGTCAAAGGCGGATTCCATACCGTCCGTGGAATATCAGAATTGTAGGGGAGTGCCACTTAGCTCAGAAGTAATACAAAGAT
>NW_025890159.1:0-1023 GCF_002878395.1 Capsicum annuum | reverse complement strand
ATCACAGAAGCAGAACTTAGCGAGATGGAGCAAAACAAAGAAAAAGAAAAACTGCTTGTAGCAGTTATAAAACACTTCCTCTTTGTGAGATTCTTGATTTCCTAATATACTTGGCTCATTATGTTCTTTCAGCTGAGAATCTGGGCTTGTGGTGACATGCATGGAGGTAGTTTCGATTCTTGCATTATTTGGAACTATCAGGAATCAAAACTGTTCCATTTGTGTCACTTGACTGATAAGCAATTTCTTCATCTCCAAAAAGTCATCCATGGGATCCAGGTGACTAAAAATGTCAAAGTTCTTCTCCTTCTTGACATGGGAGAGTTCAGACATTAATGCTGTCGTCCAAGAGCTAGAGCAACTAACATTATCGTCATTTCCATCCTCGGACATAAAAGCCAATCTTGGAAGGTGATTTGTTTAATGCGTAAAGGAACCCTCAGAATGCTGTCGTCGAATGGTGGAATTTTTTCGGCTCTTCTGTTCAGCATTTGCTTGCAGCTGTGCTTCCAAATTTTGAAGCTTGCTGGCCGTCTTTGCACAAATACTCCTGGATGTCTGTAATTCACTGTTCCGGTGTGCCAAAGCTTCTTTCAACATCTTTGTTTCCTCCTCCATTCCCAAAAGGCGTTCTGTAAGTTGCTCATTCTCTTTATGGAACTTCTGCACACTATCCAATGATAAATCTGGCAAACTGGGCCTTCCTCCTTGGGTTTCTTTACACGGCTGTCCCCATAATCTCTACCCAAACTCTCAACCTCAAGCTTCATCTGGGCCAAGGCTGTAGGCCCAGGCAACTTCTTCCGCACAAGACCACGTAATCTCCGACACTCTGCTTCCAACTTTGCAAATTTCTTCACTCCCTCCAAGTGTTGCTTGTTTCCAACTTCTGTAGACCGTACGCTCATATTTTTCTCCTCAATACGAATTTCTAGTTCCTTTGAGTTAA
Organism: Capsicum annuum; assembly: GCF_002878395.1. NCBI lineage: Eukaryota > Viridiplantae > Streptophyta > Magnoliopsida > Solanales > Solanaceae > Capsicum > Capsicum annuum. The sequence goes on along the minus strand of NW_025890159.1, from coordinate 74 downwards.
TTTGGAGTTCATATTTCAGAGAATTTATTTCCCTTTCACATGACTCGATATTGCTCTTCAACATCTCAATTTCT
>NW_025890158.1:0-2031 GCF_002878395.1 Capsicum annuum | reverse complement strand
AAAAAAAATATTTTTGAATATTTGGATTGTGAAAAAAAATCAAAATTCATAAGAACTCTAAAAACTTACGAAACACTCTTCTTTTTCTTTTCGACTCACTTTTTTTCTATTTTTTTCAACATTTCTTGCCTACGCACCTTACTTCTAACACATGTTTTCTCCAAATTAGTCCATCAAATGACCACGTTACCCTCAAAGATGCAATATTTAGCACGTAGGGATGCTTTAGAGGTAAGTCTCCTACAAAGGACCACATGGGTCCCACTAGGTCTTAATATGATGCACATAAGCTTGAACTAAAGGCTGACCTACGTTGGGTTCACTAACAAGGTTGTTCGGGGGAGCGTATGATCGATAGTGGCTGCTTTGCTTTCCACCTACTCCATAACACTGACGGCTCCTCCCCCCCCCCCCAAAATAAGGGTGTCTCAACTAGAGGTCGTGTACAACACGTGTACTACGGACTTATTGCAGAAAGAATAACTCGGGTTCTGCACATGATGCTAGATATAAAGCGATAACAAATAAGATAAAATCTGTAAACAAAGAGCACGTAAGCACTCAACAATGATAAAACAAACACAAACGATAACACAAATAATTTTTATACACCCCTAATGCCAAACTAAGCCGATACAATTCCAAAAAATAAGCTCGAATTCTGAAAAGTTCTAGGGCAGAGTCGCCAATGCTGTCACACCCCTTTTTTAACTCCAAAAGGATTTCGATTTTAAGTTCAAAAGGGTTTTTATTATTAAGTGACAAAATGAAGGTTTGTTTCAAAAAGGACTTTTATATTCAAAAATCAGAGTCGCCACTTGGCATAAATCGAGTGTGCCAAGTCACCCTTGGATATCCTTTTTCAAAACGATTTTGACTATTAAAACTGATCCGCGAACAGAGATTTTGGCTAAGAAATTCTGTTGACCGAGGTGAAGGTGTTAGGCACCCCTCGATCCCGTGGTTCGACCACGGTCGCTTGGTGGAGCGTATCGGCTAATTTGACATTATGAATATATAAACCACACAAAAACACACAAAACAATCAATCAAACAAACAAACAAAACAAATCCAAAATTATAGTGTCTAGTTCGATTATTACAACCCGAAATAAAAAAGGTACTGAAAAGTAAACTTATACTAATCCTGAACTACGCTCCAATGCTTTACCCAATGCCCCAGGCCTTCATCGCGAACGTCTTCCGAATACAAGGTACCTCAGGGCATTCCCCAGTGAAGAAATACAATGTATCTCGGGGCATTCCCTGGCTAAATGAATACATTTGAATTAAATACGATAAACTAGAAAGAAACATTCTCACGCACATTCCAACATTCAACCAAAATATGATTCCTAAATTTTGCCTACCCAAACCTTTATTGTCTATCCATTTCAACAGGGCATAAAACTATCACATTCATACTTATACCGAATTAAACAAAAGACAACAAACCAAAAATTAATCTATGTTCAACTTTTATCAATTTCTCCCTTCCCGCCCCAAATTCTCTTTTCAACCAAAATTAACATATGCCTCGATTATCAACTCAATTTTCAGCTCGGAATCTAATATCAACAACGTAGACATAACGACAATTAAAGCATGATAATCACACGAATTTCATATGAATAACATCAAACATTCAACAAATCATCCAATTTCAAACATGCTCCATTCAACAAATTATGATAAAGAAGAGAGAATGAGTTAAAGAAATGAACCTTTCGATAATCGATTTCGGTTGGTAATAATATTCAAGAAGAACCGCACTTGAAATCTCGAATAGAAAATCTCGATTGTGATGAATCCAACTCGGTATAGAGAAAAACTAATAGGACAGCTTCAAAACCAGTGAGACAAACTTCGTTATACGAAACACAACCAGCAACGACAATGCAATTTGCTAAAGAAAACTCAAAATCCGATATCGACGATGATCCAAGAAATAGACAAACCCAATACCCCAACAAACCACCAGGAACCCAAAATCCAACACAGACCGAGCTCCGGTGAGCTCCGGTGACGGCT
>NW_025890157.1:0-1153 GCF_002878395.1 Capsicum annuum | reverse complement strand
TGCAAATTAAAACAGCAATATCAAAGCAAGCAGAATAAAATTCACAACGTAGTGGAACTCCAATTTATACATATGTACTGTTTTCAAATCAGATGAAGTAATGTTAACTAGGATTTCAGGGTATAATCAACTTAATATTCTCAAAACAGCCACACAATTGAACATACATCCACCATTAAGCCTCAAATCAAGCACGTGTCGGTTATACCAATATAATAACACCAAAAGAATTACTGACCAAACTCAAGTTCTACTAATTAATTGCCTAACTAGAAGTATAACTCGGCAAACAAGACAAGTAATTGCATGGAAGTAAATATATGTGACAATCACAAAGCAAACTATCAGCTAATGACATCTCAACACCTAATTATCATGAGAAGAAAGTCAATCCTCCTTACAGTCGAATTGATATATTCTTCAAATACTTCCTTGTACTTGTCATACAACTGCTGCGCGTAATCATTTGGCGGCTTTTGTGTACACATATTATATACAGTTCTAGATTTCAACTAAGGAAAAACTTCCTCCCATGTCAAGAGTAGCTCACTTATAACCAAGATGTTAGTTGTTCACTTGCTTAAGACACCATGAGAGCAAAGTGGTCGTAAGCAGTTTGCCATATTTTAAGGATTGAAAATGGCAAACAATAATGTATATATATTAAAGAAAAAATATTTTACAAATAAAGACAAACGTCAAGAGTTAAGAACCCTAAGGATACGTGTAGAGCATGATGGAATCTTCGGAGCTGAAAGAATGTTGTTGTCCTTCTAAAATTTTCTTCATTTTTGTGATTCCCTTCTGCATAATTTCCCATCCTTCGTCCAACTCAATAATCTTCAGCTGGGCCGTTGCCATCTTAGAAGCACAAATTTTTATGGCCACCTGAATATGAGCAGATTGAAAATCACATGTAATCACAATACCACAAGCACCATAAGGAAAAAGCCAATCGCAACCCAAATCAAACAAAATTAAGGCCGATTAAGAAAAATATCCTAATGTGTGTATCTGTAATACAAATATCAGTAACAAGGAAATGGATATATATGGCGTAATTCCAACTCAAGTCAATGTTGAAGAATTCTACAGTTCCATTGATATCTAACAAAGAAAAGACACATTTTATACAATGACCGAGTTGATGGGA
>NW_025890156.1:0-3728 GCF_002878395.1 Capsicum annuum | reverse complement strand
TATACATATATATTATACTATTATAGCATATGTTTTATTTAAAGTAGTACGTATAGTCATATATAATTATATATTGAATGGTACATATACATGTGTAATTGTTTATATATTTTTAAAAAATATATATTGTGTATTGGAGTGTATATAGTGTATATTGGATTTTTTATTTATTTTTAAATGGGTTTGACCGGGTTTTGGTGGATTTGACCGGGTTGGGTTAAGTGGGCCGGGTTAGGGTGGGTTTTAATTTTTTTACATTTTGGCCCAAACCGGGCTGACCCGGTTAATGTCAAAACCGGCCCTTAACCGGCCCTCAACCCGGTTAAAATGGAAGGGTCGATTCTGGGTTGGCCCGGCCCGGCCCGTTTGACACCTTTATTCTCATCTACACCAAAGTCTTTTGGTCTCCCTATTGCAACAACAACAACAACAACATACCCAGTGTATTCCTACCTAGTGGGGTCTGGGAAAGGTAGAGTGTACGCAGACCATACCACTACCTCAGGAGAAGTAGAGAGGTTGTTTCCGATAGACCCCCAGCTTAGGACCCCTATTGCAACAACAAATATAATATAATTAGTCATTATGTCATGCATCCCAAAATCATACACTATTACTTAAAAAGTTACTGCTTCATGTGACTTTCATCATCATATTATAGAAACTAAATATAAAAAAAAAAAACTATTATTATTTTCTTTCTAAACAATTTTACATAATAAAAAAATAAATATTGAATTCTTCAAAAATGATTGAATGCAAAATATCAAATTGTTAAACAAGGTAACATACCTGAACATCACAATTCATATTTTTATGTTTTGTTTTAAAACTTTTTGCAGATTTACATAACTTAATTTTTTAATAAAAATACTTGAATATAAATGGAGTAAAACGTTGCATTAAACAACAAAAATTTATGAAAGATTTTGATTGAAACAATAGATTATTGAAGGAAAAAAATTGCTAAATAAATATTGAATCCCGTCTACACCAAAGTCTTTTTGTCTCCCTATTGTAACATCAAATATTGTATAATTTTTCGATTATGTCATGCAACCCACAAACATGCACATTAATAGCAAAAGTAACTGTTCAAGATACTTTCTTCATTATATTAGAAATTTCAATATTTTAACATCACATAACTAAAAAAAATATTTTAAACAAAATTATTATTATTTTATCCCTAAATGCTTTTAAAAAATCTTGAATTCTTTAAATACGATTGAATGCAAAATACCAAAGTGCTAAACAATTTAACATACCTGAAGTATGTCATCTCCCTCCATGATGTATCATGACTGAATGCAAATGATCACAATTCATATTTGTATGTCTCGTTTTTTAATTTTTTGCAGATTAGTGAACGTTTTTTCTTTTCGAAAAATACTCAAACGTTGCATTAAGTAACAACAACTTATAAAAGATTTTTACTGAATCAATATATTCTTGTAGAAATAAAAAAACGAATGTGTATGAAGATGGAAAAGAAATTGAAGTGTTTAAAAAAGGATAAAATAATGGTTAAAGAAAAAATGGGGTGTGGTTGATATCTATTAGTAATTGCTAACTATATTTAAGGAAGGACTATTATTTTTAAGATATATTAAATCTGTATTTTCCATTTTGTGATGATTTTGATTTATTTAAAAAAAATATCTTTTTTTTATTTTTTTTAAATAAAAGTTGCTATAACTTGAAAACAAAAAAGTTTTCATAACTTGCAATTAACAATCTAATGTGGTATATTTAGGTAAATTTTTCATAATTAATTAGGGGTGATATAGTAAAATCACAATTGAAGCAGCGAAGCAAACGTCTCAAATGGCTTATAATAATCAATTAGAAATGATATAGCAAAATTACTATGAAAAAATAATTGTGCAAAAAAAATTAAGTGGGACTCATATAAAACGTCAAGTTAATTTAGCATTAAATATTATTAATTCTTTAATATTTAGATGACTTTATTATAATTTTTTAATATTAATCTTTTAATACTTAGATGACTTATAATAATTAATTAGGAGTGATAGAGTATTGTGAAATTTATTAATTAGGGGTGATGTAGTAAAATTACGATTGACGCAGTTGAAGCAGACATGTTGTAAATGTCTATTTTACTTTTTCTGTTAAATATTATTAATTTTCTAATACATAAATGATATATAATAATTAATTAGGGGTAATATAGTAAAATCACGATGCAAGCAGTTGAATGACCAACAAACAAGACAACTGGAAGCTGCTCACTCCCTCTTATAATATAAACGAAATGTTATTAAGGACATTAGTTCTGCAATCAATTTATTTTAAGTGAGTCGAGAGAATTGTGTTGAATTTAGGATGGTTGGGCCCTAAATAGATGAGTACTTTTATTTTTATTATTTTTTATAAAATTTACAGCTATCATGTTATTAAATATTTATGAGAAATTGTATTTTTGACTAAATGATCATGAAAACTAACTAAGCAAAGCTACGTTAGATGATTGTGAAAATAACTAAGTTGAATCACTTTTGAAAAATTAAACAAAAATGAGTGATTTCGATGGACAATTACTACAAGTTGAGTGGCCATTCAATCATCAACTTTGTTTGATGATGCACAATTTGGTAGATATATTTTTATCAATAGTTGTTTGGTTCACTAGATTGAAAATGAGGTATATAGGTATAATATAAAATGTGTATTTAATGTGAATTGAAAATAATTTTCTTTTAAATTTTAACCTCGTCTTTCTTAGAAAAAAAATTGGGAGAAATTTTTTAAAGAAAATGTTGTACATAGAAATTCTATGTTACTCCTTTTACTTACATTTCCTTCTGAGATTTTCCCCGAATCACTTGTAAGTATTTCACATAATGTCTCATAATACAGACATTTGTGTCATTCTTGGTTGAATTTCCACATACTCATATTCATACTTAAATTAATATCTTCAAAGTTTAAAATTTAGATCATGCATGAAAAATCGATTATATACTTGTTAGGATTCAATTATTCCTTTTCTTTTCTCACCAGATATTTGCAACTAATGATCACCAAAAACAATAGTGTATTTTTCAGTTGGTAATGAGTGATGGTGATAGTGCAAAAATAAAAACCAACTCCTCTTTGCGACTTTGAACAATTATTATTATTTTTATTTTTTATCTATCAACTCTATTAATAAGTTCACGAGATTTTAGAGATACCTAAAGCCACAAGCAACTGTGAAATTATTTATTTATTCTTTTAGCTTTTAATTTCAAGAAGCTGACTTTTTACCCCCATGCTCATGTATCATATTTTACATGTGAATTTGATTGAACTCGTTTTCTTCATTGGGTGAATTCAGTCATGAACGTGTGGTGGTATTCTAGACTTTCTTCTCCTTTTGAGATAAAAAAAAACTTGTTTACTTATCAAATATCAAAAAATAAGTAAATAATTTGTTTTTTTTTTTGTGTAATTTATTTTTTCTTTTTACCAAATTAAACACACCCTAATAACTGTATGGGAAAGAAGAAATAACTTATTAAACACACCCTAATAAGTGTATGGGAAAGAAGAAATAATTTATTAAGAAGGTTGGGTTTGGAAGACAAAGGACAATCCGTGCACTAAGTTTTTGCGATACCTAGAAGGCGATTACTAGAAAAAGAAAGTCTATGTATGTTCAATTTTGTCAGAGTTTTACTAGTACTACGTACCATTTAGGACATATAAAAACAAAAATACTT
>NW_025890155.1:0-2005 GCF_002878395.1 Capsicum annuum | reverse complement strand
TCTATAACTCTTTCCTTAGAGGAAAGACTTAGGACTTTCAAACAAGTTGCGCCTCATGGGTAAGGGTTGACACTACCACATTATGGTTTGATTTATGAGATTATCTCTAACTCTTGCCTTAGAGGCAAGACTTATCTCAAGGACTTTTAAACAACAAGTTAAGCCTCATGGACAAGATTTGACACTACTACATTGTGCCTTTATTATGAGATGTTTTATAAATCAAGGACTTTCAAACAATAAATTATGCCCTAAGGGTAAGATTTGACACTACCACATTATATCTTGATTTATGAGATGTTATATAACTCTTGCCTTAGAGGCACGACTTAGTTCAAGGACTTTCAATAGCAATTTATTCCCTATGGACAAAAGTTGACACTTCCACATTGTGTCTTGATTTATGAGATGTTCTGTTACTCTTGCCTTAGAGACATGACTTAGTCTAAAGACTTTTAAACAATAAGTTACACCTTATGGGAAAGAGTTCACACTACTACATCGTGTCTTGATTTATGAAATGTTATATTATTTTTGCCTTTGAGGCAAGTCTTAGCCTACAAATTACGCCCATGGACAAGAGTTGATGATACTATATTATGTGTAGATATATGTGATGCTCTATTAGTCTTGCTTCTAAGATAAAATTTAGCCTAAGAACCACCCAAAGAAAAAGTGACGCCCAATGGCCAAGTGTTGACACTACCACGTTGTGTTTTGATTCATGAAATGTTCTATAACTCTTGCCTTAGAGGCAAAACTTAGCTCAATGTTTTTCAAACAATAAATTATGCCCCATGAATAAGGCTTGACACTACCACATTGTGTTTTGATTTATGAGATGTTCTATAACTTTTGCCTTAGACGCAAGACTTATCACAAAGGACGTTCAAACAATAAGTCATGCTCTTAAATTAACTTTGATGCCAAAGAAAGAAGATCCCTTTGTGGATTATCCCAACTTTAATTTATATTTATTAGCAAAATATAATAGAAGTTGAAAAAAAAAAAGAAAAAAGAGAAGAAATAAAATAGAGAAAAGAAAAAAAGTTTGAGAAGAAAAGAAAAAAAAGAGAATAAAAAACAATAGAAAATATTTCTTTTTTTAAATAAGATTGAGAAAAATAAACATGAGAAGAAGAAAAATTAAAAAGAAAGTTTGAAAAAAAATGAAAACAAAGAAAAAAAAGAAGAGAAATGATAAAAAAAATAAAAAAATAAAAATAAAGGTTGATATAAATGAACTAAAAAAATAGAGAACTGGAGAAATGGAGAAATAAATAATGTTTGAGAAAAAAAAGAAAAAAGAGAAAAAACAAATAAAAAAAATAAAGGTTGAGACAAATGAATTAAAATAAAATAAAAGAGTTAAAAAAAAAAGAAATAAAAATAGAAGTTGAGAGACAAATGAACATGGAAAGTTTAAAAATATTTAAGGTGTTGGGGGGCAAAAATGTACGTGTCCTATATATAAAAAGGAAGGAAGACTAATTTATAAAGACTTTTCTTATGAGAGACAAAAAACTAAAGTCACCCACTATTGAGGTTATCTCATGTAATTTTCTGTAGTCCAACGGGCCTAGCCCATGTTTATGGCTCTATGTGAGTGACTACGTTTTGGACAATCTTACGCCCTTTTGCCACTAGACTGGCTTATTGCGTTGTATTAGGCATGTTCAAGATGTATCAATAATTTATATTTATAATTTATAATATATTAAAAGTGTGAAGAGCCTTAGAAATGTTGTTTGAACGTTTTGCCCTTCACTAAAAGTCTTTGCGTTAGGCAAAATCATCTTTTCAATATTTTTTTCTAATATTTAAGAATTGAAAATTAATTAAATATATTTATGGTAACCTTTCCTTATTAAAAGTCATTAGAGTTATTGATAACTAATACTTTTTCCATTAGTTTAAGAATTCTAAATCAACTAAATTTGATTTTAAGAAGATTTAATATTGTCTTTTCCTATATTTCTCAAATAAAAAACTAATTATACATAAA
>NW_025890154.1:0-2744 GCF_002878395.1 Capsicum annuum | reverse complement strand
AAATAAAAATCATGCCTTTGTAAAGAAAATTACTTTTGGGCACAAGAACGGAAGAGAGTTCTTGTTGAAAAACCCCACATACCTTGAATGATGAACTTTAGATCGATACTCGTTTTTGAGATGTTAATTGTTTCTTTGAATGATGGTTCTTGGAGTTCTTGAACTAGGAACTTAGAATCTTAAATAAATTTGCAGAATTAACGGTGAACTTTGGAGGTTCTTAAAGTTGGATGTAGGAGCTTAGGGTTTTCTTTTTGAGGGAATTTGATGAAATATAACATATAATGCTTCTAATAGGCTTTAATGTAGGGTTTGGATGGATTTTGGGTGAGGGAGAATGACCAAAATGCCCCTAAAAATCAAATAATTCTCGAATCTGTCCTTTGGTAGACTCTTTTGATAGTCTGAAGTAGATCAACCATAACATTTTATTCTGATATCTAAATTGGATGAAACCAATTTCATTAGAAATAAGACTCTCATATCTTTCCTTTGATATATAGTATCTCAACCAGATCATTGTGTACGAGGAGTTATGATCATTTGAATTTGACCCAAAAATTCACTCTTGATAGGCTGAAGTAGATTGACCATAACTTTTTCCTCCGATAGACAAATTGGATGAAATTAATTTTATTGGAAAGAGGATTTGTAGAGATTTCCATTGATATATAGAAGATCACCCAAATCATTATGTACAAGGAGTTATGATCGTTTAAAGTTGGAGCAAAAATATGTCAGGCCTCAGTACTTTTTCCTGCATGTTTTACTGTTCACTACTATTCACGGTTCGATCAAAATGTTCATAACTCGTCCCTCAGGTGTCCATTTTGGATGATTCATATATCGTTGGAAATCTTATTCGATACTCTATGCAATGGTGAGTCATAATCTAAGACATTCTGCACGAAAAATTTATAATTCATTCTAGAAGATAGAACCCAACACGTTTACGCATAAAATTTCAACGAAAAATTTTTTGGGGTATTACAATAACCTTGATAGTTGATAGCTAGTGAGAGGGTAAAACCTAGACATAAAAATGAACTTGAAATTGTGTATGAAACCAAATATGGTGAAAATGTGATATAATTTTGTTAATGACATGTGGATAGTTTGTGTGGGTCTTGAGGACGACAAATTCAATTGTATGATGAATTGAGTAAAGGAATTGGCCTACTTAGATGGTTGAGCAATGAAGGATCCCATAAGGGACATGTGGTCATGTATAATGTTTAATTGGCTAAATAAGATAAAACCCTTAATGTGATATGAATTGTGTGAATGTGAATGCATGACTAATGGGACAAGAGTTCAAATGCCAAATAATAATAATGGGTGATTCGAGTTCCTCATCTAATAAAATGTCTTGTGATTCTAGTTCCTAGTCCAATGAAATGATGGGTGATTCTAGTTCCTCTTCTAATGAGATGACTTGTGATTCGAGTTCCTAGATCGGTGATATGACTAACGATTCGAGTTCCTATTCTGAAGAGATCTCTTGAGGTGAGAATACCTCATCCAATGACATGATTAGTGATTAAAGTTCCTATTTCAATAAAATAAGATGGCTAGTGATTTGAGTTTCTAGACCGGTGATATGACTGGTGATTAAACTTCCTAATCCAAGAAAACAAAATCCAATGAAATGGCAATGAGATTTGGTGAAAAGGGCTAACTAGGTTGAAAGTTCTTTACCCCATATCTTATGAATGAATGTCTGTAGAATGCATGAAAAGTTTTGTTCTCTTTGTGGCTTAATATGAATTTCTTGTGTTTATCCATACGTATGAGTAAGAGTGTTGATGAACTTTGATCTCTTGAGTAGCATATGAAGTATCTATATGTAGGGATAAACATATGAATATGATTCAATATGATATATTGATTTGTTGTGAATAATGTTGTTATTTTATCCCTATATTTGAGTTATATGCTAACATTCCAATTACTAACCGTTTCTGGATGCTACATCCCCACGCGACTTAGGGGCCGAAGCTTCTCCTTCCTTTCCCATATAGTGACTTGTAGATTGTGATGGTTTGCACTTGACTTAAAGTGGTGAGCTTCCTTACTTCAAAAGGCGTCATCTCTTGGTCTCCTATCTTTAGACTTAGTCTAATTTATACTAGGTTTGGCTATAGTCGGGGGCTTGTCCCAACATATACAAATATTGACTTTGGTTTATTTATAGAGGTATTGTGAACAACTGTAAACTTGGGCGTAGTTATCATTATGAAATCTAATATTGACTTATGACATTTTCCACTATCTTGACTTATGAGTTGGATTATATCAACTCCTATGATAATGAGATGTTTGTGTTAGGTTATCGGGGTGACCTCCGGTTCATGTGAGCTTGAGGTACCCATACGATATGGTCCAAAGTTTGGGTCGTGTCAAGTGCACCTCCAGATATTATGTTTTCCATTGCCCTAGAACTTATATTCAGGGATCTGTAGAATATCTCCAATAAATTAGACCCTGGAATTCGGTGATTAGATACCATGCTTAACTTTTTTCTGAACCAAAACCATGACTAATACATACACTCGACAGGTAATTATCGAAAATTATAAATCTCTTCTTTTAGCTGTAACATCTAATAGGAGGAAAGAACTAGTTCAAAAGTTATCTCAACAACTCATTCCATGTCGTAATTTAGGCTTTAAGAAGTTCCCCCAACCATAATGATGATTGTATGATAAATGAAAATAGGAACAACCTCAACTTAATGCTTCCTG
>NW_025890153.1:0-5178 GCF_002878395.1 Capsicum annuum | reverse complement strand
ATAATGAACATGTCCAAGTACTATTTGAACACATGGTTCATTAAGTCCATGAAAGTTTTTGGGGCATTAGTTAGACGAAAGGACATGACTAGAAACTCAAAGTGACTAAATCGGGTTCAAAAAGTTATTTTCAGAATGTCACATTCTCTGACCTGAGCTGATAATAGCCTGATCTGAGGTCAATCTTAGAAAAATAACTAGCACCCTAAACTTAGGTAAATAAGTCATCGATTCTGGGAAATGGGTATTTGTTATTGATTCTAACTTTTTCAACTGACGGTAGTCTATACACATTCTAAGAGAACCATCTTTCTTACACACGAATAGAACTGGTGCACCCCATGGGTAAACACTTAGCCTGATGAATACCTTAAAGAGGAGATCCTTTAACTGTTCCTTTAACTCTCTGAGTTCTGTTTGATCCATTTTGTATGGAGGAATAAATATGGGCTGAGGTTTTGGTAGAAGATCTATTCTAAAGTTTATTTCCCTTTCAGGAGGAACTCCAAAAAGATCTTTGGGAAATATATCTAAGAATTCATTTTGTACTGGAACTGGCTCAAAATTGGGAGTTTCTGCATTAGAGTCCTTGACTCAGATAAGATGAGAAACACACCCCTTGGATATCATTTTTCTTGCTATAAGGTAATAAATTAACTGGCCCTTAAGCGTTGTAGTACTACCCCTCCATTCAAAGATTGGTTCATTTGGAAACTAAAAATAAACAATTTTTATTCTACAATCAACTGAGGCATAGCATGATGGAGCCAATCCATACCGAGTATGACGTCGAAATCTGTTATCTCTAATTCTACTAAGTCTGCTGAAGTGATATTTTGAGATATCATAATCAGACAGTTCCTGTATATCCGCTGGGCTATGATAGACTGACCCACTGAGGTAGAGATTGAGAATAGTTCTGTTAAGACTTCTGGTTTGACAAAGTTGACTGCTATGTAAGGAATTATGAAAGACAGAGAAGCTCCTAGATCTAATAAGGCATAAAAATATCATTGGAAGATCAATATCTTACTATTGACCACATCAGGAGAACTTTTTTGATCTTGTCTAGACTAAAGTGCAAAGAGTCTATTTGGGCGTTGCCCACTAGTGGCACTAGAAGCGGCACCCTGCTGATTCGAGCGATCGGACTGAACTAAAGGTTGATTACACTAACCCTGAGAACGTGAATGAGGACAATAACTGACTCTATGTTATGGATTTCCATAACAAAACCAAATATCACTGCTAGTTCTGCAGAAACCCTGATGGTTTCTGCTACATTGCTGACACAGAGGATTTGTTCGAGCACTACTGACAATACCCTGAGATTTAGAACCTGGTGCTTTATCTTTATTACCATTTCTGAACTTAGGAACTGGAGCACTGGTTGAGGACAGAGCTAGAACTAAAGACTTTAGGCAAAACTGGGAAAGGTTACCGCCCTCTGACTTAGGCTAATTAAAACTGAAGTTACCTTTTTTAGATCTCTTATTCTACCTCTCTTTCTTAGATCTTAGCCTCTTCTATCTAATGAGCATGGACCATGAGCCTGGATATGTCCATCTCCTTAGTCAATATCATTATTCTACACTCCTTAACCATACTATCTGACACCCCAGATAATAACTTGCTTACTATGAAGCTACTATCATCCATTACATATGGAGTATACCTAGCTAACTAAGTAAACTTAAAGGAATACTCTTTCACACTTATACTGTCCTACTTGAGATTGATGAACTCTAACACCTTGGCTTCTCTGAGCTCTAATGGAAATAATCTATCTAGAAAGGCAGTAGCAAACTCTTCCAACTCTAAGGGCTTTGCATCTGTGCCCCTGTCTACCTTTCACTACTGAAACCATGTATGAGCTATATCTTATAGCTGATAGGAAACTAGCTCAGTACTCTCACTGGAAGTTATTCCCATGATGTCTGCAACTTTTTGATCCTGATCGGGGACTCATATGGATCCTCTTCTAACTTAGATCCTAAAAATAGGAGAGCGCTCATTTGAGTGAAGTCTAAAATCCTAGCTGTAGCAGTATTGGCCACTGTGTTGGCTGGAACAGCAGCTAGCCGTTCATTCTAAGCTGCTACAGAATTGGCTAAAGTAGTGAATAAAACTCTGAATTCTGTGTGAGAGACAAGCTTATCTAAAAGATTTTCCTAAATGGGTTAAGGTGCTGACTGATTCTCGGTTCTTCTTATGTTATTCATTTTGCGAGGAATTTTCTGTAAAAAAAAAGAAAGAAATGGATTAGACTGAGAGTTTAACTAGACTCATGCTCACTCGCACAATATGAAAACTAAAAGAAGGGAAACTTTTCCTAAAACATCTCATAGTCTCCTATCAATAAGGGTGGTGCGCTATACACCCATGCACAAGACTCTACTAGATACATCTTTCAGACTTCCTAGAACACTGTTAAACCTTAGGCTCTAATACCAAGTTTGTAACGCCTCGTGCTTGCAACCCCGAAAGACCACAAGCTAACCCATGATTGATATCTATTATGAGCACTGAAATAAGATACAGTAATAAATATGGAAAAAAATAGGCTAAAATGCCATAAGGTTCAAAATCTGTAAATACTAATAAAGTGCATCAACTGAACTAACAATTTGTAAAACTGAACACTATCTGAAAACTAGTCTAAAAAGACTCTAATCTGAAATTATCTGAATGTGGAGTTGATGGGACAATCACTCAACTAACTCCATCTACTGAAATACTGAGTCTACTGTGTTAATGAAATGAAAAAATATCATCGATAGATGAGGACTCACTACTAAATCTACTGCTGGCTGAATTTGGATCTATCTATGTGCGGTCAGAAACCTGAACATCCGAATATATGATATAAGACATCATAGAACAAAGAAAGTGTATATGGCAGTACGTAAAATGTACTGGTGTCAAGATGAGGTAACAATGAATGCAAGAGTTTATATGCATGAAAAATAACTGACTGAATAAAATAGAGAAACATGAGAATATGTGGATAATCTCAACTACTGTAAATACTAAGCATGCAATACTATGCATATATATATAAATAGTAACTGAGATTTTCTGAAGCTAAGTACTGAGTTTTGATACAGAGTAACTGATAATCTGAGATTTTTGACATTGAGTCATTGATACTAATTGACTTTATTTGACAGTCCTAATTCTACAGAACTAAACTTAATCTATTCTGAAAACTAAAATTGAAACTGTGGGAGGTAATCATCTAACCAACATACCCTAAATAAGATAACATAAATGAATTGGTTTCCAATCTATAACCCCAATTAGAAGGGTATCAGTATCGTTCCACGAGTAAAAACAAGTTAAGAGTTACCCTTATCTGGCTGCTACTCTAATAAGAATGGTGGAACCCTCATCTGGCAGGTTAAATCACCTCACCAAGCAGGTTGATATCTCAACCTACATTGGCTACATAGTTTTGGAAAGCCAGGATTGCTTCTAAGGGTCACACCCTCAACTGGCAGGTGAACCCCAATCCATGGGTTCGTTTGGTACTGAATCCTACTCCCAATTAAAAGACACTGAACTGAGTATTCTAAATTGGACTGGACTAAGACTGAGTTTTTTGAGTTTTTCCTAAGTTCTATAACTGACTGAATTCTACTGAGTTTTGTAACTGATTGAGAGTACCATTGATCGTGACAAGATTGATACTATTCTGTAACTGACACTGGCTCTAGATAAACTGCTAAATTTTTTGCTATTAAATACCCCCAGGACTCGATAGCAAGAAAAGTAAAGCATAGTAAAATCTTGAAAGCATAATAATGGCTACTTGATCACAATCAACTCATTGACACATTTTTACAAACACTTGTAATGAATTTACTTATACATGAATGGAGAATACATGCTATCATGTTATAATGGAACTATTTTATTCACGTAGGCATTTTATCAAACACATGGAAAGAATGCTTAGATCATACAATAATCAACACATATAGTTATCATGTATACATAAATCAACTTGAAAATTGAATGGTTAATCATGAAGATCATGTAATTTAATACATAAAATGATTAATTTCATAAAATCTTGTAATTTAATCATCAACTAAAACCCAACAATAACATGAACATGAATTTCAGTTTAAATCAAGCATGAAAGTTCATAATTCTGCAATCTTGTAGTTTGAAAATGGATTTGTGGACTCTATGGGTGAAAGGAACCCATAGATGAACACCTAACATACCTTGGAAAGTTAATTCTTGAATGTGCTTGAATAAATTATTGAGTTTTGGCCTTGATTCTTGAAGCTAGGGTTTTTGTCCTCGAGAGAGAATGCTTTGATTTGAGGAAAAATTGAATAATGCATGATTTAAAATGTTTTTAGGGCTTTAATCTCACATCTGGGTGGAATAAAATCATGGGAAAAGACTAATTTGTTCTTGGATGAAACATTAATTTTTCGTCAAAATTTTTTGATTTAAGCCCTTAGCACGATGCTCCATGATCACGGCGGGCTACTGGAAATTGCCAACTAGGAATGTGGATGATAGCGTGAGGCAGTGCTATCACGTTGCCACCTTGGATGCAACTTGGAGTTCACCATGACATAGTGGGATCGCGTTGGTACACTAAAAATTGTTATATATGAAAATAAGTTGTGGCGCGATGCACCGCTATCATGGTACATCACTGGAAACTTACAATTGCCATTTTGACTTACTCCGCGATGAGCTACTGGCCTAAATAACGGTGTTTAATGACTGAAACTTAAAATAGTCATAAATTCTTACTTAGTTATCAGATTTAGGTGAATTTATATCATTGGAAAGCTAATTCAATTTCCTATGAAATAGCAGGCTCTAAACTGGGATACTGGATGTAATGAAGCTAGATCTGTAGGAAACTCAAGCTCATAAGCTGCCTTTCTAAAAGAACTGAGAATTTTATAAGGACTGACATATCGGGGACTGAGCTTTCCCTTCTTGCTGAACCTCGTTACTCCTTTCATGGGAGAGATTTTCAAGTACGTAAAATCACCAACCTCAAACTTGAGATCCTTTCTCATTACATCTACATATGATTTCTATTGGTTCTGGGTAGCCCTAAGTCTTTTACATATCAACTGAACCTTCTCTAAGGCATCAAATACTAGGTCAGGCCCTACTACTGCAGCCTTACCTACCTCAAAC
>NW_025890152.1:0-3680 GCF_002878395.1 Capsicum annuum | reverse complement strand
TTAAAGCTTGTTCTTGAAAGAGATCTAATATTTCTGAAGGTTCCTGAAGCAATCCTTAGGCTTGCCCTTGATTTTTCTTGACTAGGGTTTAACTCCTTTAGGAAATAATATTCTTGTTCCTGAGGAGATGATCTTGAGAACAAACCCTAATCTTGTGGTAGAAAGCATAAGAGAGGATTTTTGAGATGCTTAACTGAAGAAAAATAGGAAAAATTATGCCTCTTTAGGATTATAAGTCGTGGGAAGTGAAGAGAAAAGACCAAAATACCCTTATGAGTCTGAATACTAACAACATGGGTGTACTGATACTGAGATACTGAATAGATGAATGACTATTTCTGACAGTTCAAATTATGAAGAATTGGTCTGGTTGACTGTGTCTGACATTCCCGAAGTTGAATACTAATATCATGAATTTTGATAACTGATATGACTGATATATGTGTTCAAAAAACTGATATAACTATTATGATCAGCCTAACCGATGTAACTGATACTGAGCAACTATATCTAATAGTCTAAGTTCTGATGGAACTATCTGAGTTCCCTTCTACTTGGAGTAACTAAATTTGAGATCAGTCCTATCTAGCGGGTGATCATGACTATACTGATAATAAGGATGACTTGACTTAGTGTGAGATCATTCCTATCTAGCAGGTGATCTTTAAATCTAATGATTCTGATACTGATTAATCATTATTGAGATGAGTCCTATCTAATGGGGGATCTTGGAGTCTATTTACAATGATAAGCATTGACTGTATCTAACAGTACTGAATCTGTACTACTAAGCTGAGTTGACTGTGTCCGAAAGCCTTGATTCTCTAACTAAAACTATGAGATATGTTCATCAAACCGACATGCCCTAAGCTAAGCTTACTAGGGTTCGATCTCTGCCCTGACTAGAAGGGTGTCAGTACTGTGCCACCATTAAAGACATCTGTTGTGGAGTCAATTTTAATCTAGCGGAGGACTCCTGGGATCAGTTCTATACATATAAATGTGGTAACGGTGACCCCTGAGTATGGCAGTCCTATCTAACAGGTGATATCTCATACCTACACTGGCTACGTAGTTCTGGAACTTTAGGATTGCTTCTAGGGATCTCAGTCCTATTCAAGTGGGTGAGTCCCTATCCCTAGGCTCACTGGATGTTGAATCCTACTCCCATCTAAATATACTAAACACAATAGCAGAGATGAAATGAATAACTAAACTAAACTGATTAGCTGAACTGATACTAGTGGTATTGTTTAGCAGAGCTAAACTGAGTTTATTGAATTTCAATGACTAACAAAACGTACTGAGTTCTAAGGACTGATTGAGAGTACTGAAGTTACTAAGATTGACTATGAATACTGAAGTTACAGATTAAGTACTGAGATCCATGAGATTTTTGAACTACTGAGACTACTCAGATTTTTGAGTTTTCCTGAGTCACATGACCGACTGAATTCTATAGATCATGGCTTAACTGACAGTATCGTGATAACATGACATGGCTCTAGGCACACAACAAAATTTTTTGTGCACGAATACCCCCAGGACTTGATGGAAGGAAACTGACATACGTGACTGACTTGAGTACGTGACCAACATCAACAACCCATAATATACAAACTTGGGGATTTCATGAAGTGCATGGATATCATACATTTTGTACGTAAATAGGATTTGCAAGTAAGCATGGCATAATCTGATAAGACTAGTTCATGAATATCCCAACCACATTTACATGTCATAATATCAACATGAAAATCATTGGAATATGGGGTCATATCATGAATCCTTCACTTAGTCATAATTTATCTATTATGCATGATTACTAGTCTCTTAGGTATTTTATCAAACACCTTACATACACAACTTATGCATAGGTGTAAATCATACAATTACTCATCATAAATAATCAAACTTAGATGTTTTCAACTCATATGATATCATAGATTCATAATAACTCATCAAGATTCTATCTTGGCTTCATTCGACACATAAACATGATCAACAATCCATTCATAATATGAAAACCATAATATATAGTTTTAGAAATGAGTTCTTGAACTTCAGGGATGAAAGGCAATGAATAAACACATGCATACCTTAGAAAGGAAACCTTGATGATTTGCTGGAGAGTTCTTGGACTGGGAACTTAATTCTTAATTATCTTGGAAAAAGTCCTGAATCTTGATTTCGAGAGATGAGTTTGATGGAAACCCTAATCTTGTCGTTGAGAGTGTAAGAGAGGGTTTTTAAGATTTTTAACTGAAGAAAAATGGGAAAAATTGTGCCTCTTTAGGGTTATAAGTTGTGGAAGGTGAAGGAAAATACCAAAATACCCTTATAAAATAATTTTCCAGTTGTTGAAAATTATAGTTGACGACTTTCGTGATAGGGTGTCACAAATGTAATAAGCTATCAGAAATATCATCACTTAGGGATTGGTTTCTGCCGAAGGCTGACGACCTTCGCGATAGGGCATCACAAATATGATAAGCTATCATGAATGTTATCACTTAGGAGCTAGTTTCTGGCTAAGGTTGACGACCTTCGTGTTAGGGCATCACAAATGTGATAAGCTATCACGAATGTCGTCACACTATTTCCAGCCTGATATGCTGGAGTAAAATAGGCATAACTCTTTACTACGATATAGGATTTATACATATTTGGTATTGTTGGAAAGTTAATTCAAATATCTTTCATTCGATATATAGTAAACCACACAGTTCGTCATATTTAATGAGTCATTGTCGATTTAATTTGGCCCAAGTTTTGACGCTATCTAAAACTTGAACGATAGGAAAGCTTTCAACTTGAGTTAGGGAACCTCTATGATCTAAATTCATGCTCAAATAGATTTCCACACTACATAATTGTTTAACACACTAAATTTATATATGATTTGAGGCTTTTAAACATCCATGCATAGGAATGACAAATTTTCATTCTAGTCCAAAATGTGGGGTATTACAATATCTCCCCCTTGGGAACATTCATCCTCGAATGATATTGGCTGAGAAGAGAGAAAATACAACTTACATGAATATATAGCATGAATGACTAATCATGATTGATTTATGAATATAGGACTAAGTGTTCTAATAAACTAACTTTCTCAAACTGAGAATGCATATCTGATGCTTAAATGATAATTTGAATCCATGCATATCTGATGCATGATTATATGACTTACATGATATGTGAATCCTTGACTGAAAGTAATGGTAAGCTGATCACACATATCTGATGAGGGAATACATAACTGAACTAACTCATGAACATACGACTGAACATGCAATGGTAAAGGCACTGAGACTGAACTGAAACATGAGAACATGACTGATTATACTACATGACATATGGACTGAACATCATGAACTGAATTTAACCTCTGAATACTTGACTTATAGCTGAGGTCTAACTTGTGGGTCAACTTACGAGTACCCTATATTCTAGACTAAATTCGTTATGCAAGGAGAAACTGAAAGATCTAAGATATGAGAGCGTTAAGAGAAGGTGGGGTATCTCCCCCTTGGGATGCTATGTCCCTCTAAGAATGCTTACATTACAGAGATACTGGGTGATGCACAGGGCATCTATGATCTAGATTATAACTAAACTTCGGGGGTCTAAAACTAATGCATGAGATGGACTGAACTTGCAAATACTAGGAGGTTCTA
>NW_025890151.1:0-4744 GCF_002878395.1 Capsicum annuum | reverse complement strand
CTATTGTGATTTCTTTTATATTACACCATAGGTTCAGAGCTACAAGTTCCAGATCAGTAATAGCAGTCGCATTTTAGTATACAGAGTTACAGTGAATTCTCTTCATTCGAGGACGATATGATTGGCCTTCATTTATTTTCTTCGGTTAGCTTTCACTTTACAGAGTTAGTTGGAGACATGTTCCTTCAACTACTTACTCATATAGTATTTAGAGGCTTTCAGATTTAGTTTAGATTTGATTCAGACATCAGTTGTTCTAGGTACTCGTTACCTCATATGGATGTTACTATTTGTCAGATACCTTATTCAGTTAAAACTTATGGCCTATTATTCATTTTTTTCTGCATTTTACAAGTATATTATGTAGTGTACAGGTACAAATATCAGTCATGGGTTAGCTTGTGGTCCTTCGGGGTCATAAGCACAATGTATTGTTTCGGTTCAGCAAATCAGGGCGTTATAGCAGACTTACAATCTAGAATGAAATCACAGGATAACCCAAAAGTAAATGTCTTTATTCTAGCCCTCATGCTAGACACTAACTTAAGAGAATAATAGGACAACTGATGGAAT
This sequence comes from Capsicum annuum, assembly GCF_002878395.1. NCBI lineage: Eukaryota > Viridiplantae > Streptophyta > Magnoliopsida > Solanales > Solanaceae > Capsicum > Capsicum annuum. The sequence goes on along the minus strand of NW_025890151.1, from coordinate 4,171 downwards.
TTCAAGGCATTCTCTTTGACCGTCATCCAACATGGCTTCAGATTAACAAACTCTTCTGGTTTTACCTCCCTTAAGTCCTGAGGAAAGAAGTAGTCTAAAATGCATTAGAGAAATCTTCCCATAATGTGGATTTGGAATCATCTCCCCTAGACTATTACCATTCATCATACCAATGAAATGTTACATCCTTCAGTTGATAGGCCATGAATTTTACACCATACACATTAGTGGAATGCATAATGCAGAATATCTTCTCCACTCATTAAAGAAACGTTAAGGATCCTCTACAACCTTAACACCAGTGATCATGGGAGGACTAAACCTCATAAATTGGCCAACTCTTATGGCCTCAGAAGATGGAGTAACAGAAACTGCATGATCATACTAAGAAGCTACCAACTAATTCAATATATTAATGGACTTACAAAATTACGCATTTGAATTATCAGCCTAAGGAGCTCGACGAGGACTAAAGTGCACTGGTGTAACTCTAGGAGGGGAATCAGGAACTAGAACTATTAATCGGGTTTGTACCTCATAAGTAGGGTGTGTCCCATCAGCATAGTCCTTAAGTGGGACAGAGAAGTTTCCATGAGCTTTGGATCATTTGGGAGAAATGATCTAAAAGCAAACAAATAGGAATTATTAGACTCAAGACCTTAAAATTTATAGCTTGAAAGAGAACAACAAAAAGGGGAAACATTCCTAAATAATATCAATAACCAAAATCAATTGTAACCCACTTGGTTGATTCTCGGCATAACATACCCAGAATAAGACTCCATCACTATGCACCTAGAATGTTATTTCTCTATAATCCAAATCCACTAGTTCCCTTTTGATTTCAATGAAAGGTTTCCCAAGGATTAAGGGTATTTCATTGTCAATTTCACAATCAAGAATAATAAAGTCAGCCGGGAGATTAATATATCAACTTTTACCTTTGGCACCTTTAGGTGCTCCTATTATGTGTTTAGTGAGGTCGTCCAAGTGGGTCATCAGCTTAGCCATATTGTCATCCCTTTCTTTGACCTTTTTTCTTTCCTCTTTATTGACATAAGATGCGTCGGGGGACCCTGTGCATACATTATAATACCGAGTATGTCATCCCTAATTTTACTTATTAACTTGCTTAAGTATGTTTGCGGCAATATCATATGACAACTTCAAACGACAACCACCCGATTCATTGTCCACCACCGTATAGTTGAGTTGGTCCTATGCCCTATAAAATATTTCAAGGAGCATCTTCTCCAGCACTTCATGTTTCAGGCATTGCATGATCTTGTCATTGAACCTTCATCTCACTAGAACTCCTCCACTTCTTGTTAAACCACTTTCCACCATCTCTACCATTCTGTTGTTGACCTCCACCCTAATTACAAATTCTAAAATTCTTATTTAATCTTTCCCTTATTTCTGCCTATTTTTTGTTCATTTTCTCAATATGCTGCATATATATAACTAATTTGGAGATGTCCATGTCCTTTTTCTATAAGGCAGCCTTACTCTCTAGAATTAAATCATGGGATAACCCAAATATAAATTTCTTTATTCTATCCCTCATGCTAGACACTAACTCAACAACATAATGGGACAACTGATGGAATTTTAAGGCATTCTCCTTGACCGTCATCCAGCATGGTTGCAGATTAACAAACTCTTCTACTTTTAACTCCCTCAACTCCTGAGGAAAGAAGTAGTCTAAAATGCATTAGAGAAATCTTCCCATAATGAAGATTTGGAATCTTCTCCCCTAGATTGTTACCATTCCTCATTCTATTGGAATGTTACATCCTTAAGTTGATAGGCAATGAATTCTACACCCTCCACATTAGTGGCATGCATAATGTAGAATATCTTCTCCATCTCAGAAAAGAATCCTTAAGGATCCTCCACAACCTTAACACCAGTGATCATGGGAGTACTCAACCGCACAAATTGGACAACTCTTATGGCCTCAGAAGATGGAGTAACAAAAACTGTATGCTCATACTAAGAAGCTACCAACTAAGTCAACATAGTAATGGACTATCAAAATTCCATATTTAACTTATCAGCCTAAGGATCTCGACAAGGACTAAAGAGGACTGATGGAACTTTAGAAGGGCAATCAGGAACTAGACCCATAGATTAGGTTTGTACCTCAGAAGTAGGGCGTGTCCCATTAGCATAGTCCTCAACTGGAACAAAGGAGTTTTCATAAGCTTTCGATCATTTGGGAGGAATGATCTAAAAATAAAACAAATAGGAATTAGATACACTCAAGACCTTAGACTTTATATCTTGAAATAGAACAACAAGAATAGGAAACATTCCTAAATGTCTCATAGCTTTTCCCTTAGAAGTGTGAGGTGCTACACACCCATAGAAGAAACTTTACTCGACACAGCTTTTGTCGGACACCTAATGACACCAAACCTGGACTCTGATACCACCTTTGTCATGACCCAAACCAGGGCTAAGATGTGATGGGTATCTCAAGTCCTATGTAGATTGAATATGACCGCCTACACATAACAAAACCAAACTTACCATAACCCAAGGTCGATTGTATTCTAGGCATACTAAGATAAGAGAATATACCTTTAAAGACATTATAATAAATCTATAACAGAAACCAACTGTCCACAACCAAAAAACCAAAAAATACCAGTATCAATGCCAATACCAATACCAGTACCAATACCAAAACCACCTATGCCCATAGTAGTCCGACAAAGCCTCTAATAAAACTAAAGAATATCCAGTCAGGACATGCCCCCAACCATAGACAAAACCAAGACCAAAGGAATAGTAAAGTCATAAGGTAATCCATAACATAAATTGGAGTCATCTTAAGAATGGAAGCTCACCACTTTAGTTTGACTCAAAAGTTGTCCCAAATCACATGGTCACTGAGTAAGAGAGGTGGAAGTATGACCAATACCTTCATAATGTAGGGATAAAACATCCAAAAATGGTTAGTAGGGAGAATGCCAGTATGTAAGTCGAGAAAAATGATAACATAATGATATTATTAATAGTTTAAAACCATTTAAAAGACAATGCACATAATTAAATTCATATACATAAATATACATCACATATCGAGATAGAGGACAAGGATTGACTTGTTTTTCAAAACTTAAGCTTCGATTGTGTATCTCAACTATCATATAATAGTATTCACAGTCTATATAGGCCCTAGCTCTCACCCCCTCTTTGGGCCCCAGTGTATGTAGCCATATGAATCACAGAATAACCTCATATATATATGCACCTGGGGGACTCGAACCATCCAAAATATTCCAAGATGACTTAAGAACTCAATTACATAATGACTTACAAGGGACTCGAACATCTCTAATCATGAAATAACAATAAGGAGGAGTAAACTTCTTGGTCAACCTGGCCCCCACATTGGCAAACACAGTTTCCAGTATCAGTCACTTAAACCTTCACTTTCACAATTCAACTACATAACCCTTATTATATCCTAATTAAAATAATTGTCACACATTCCCATTCAATGAATCACAATACATTTTTTTGCATACATTGTTGATATCGTCATACCAGCTACACTTATAACACTTCATGCCTAAACAAATTCCATTAACTTTGGAAGAACAACTCTCTTTATTCATTAATACATAATGGGAACATTGACCCTCTTTGTTCACTATATCATACCATGTATTTAAAGTACTACTTTACATTATGCAATAGTTCAAGACTAGTTGAGTTTTACAAATTCCCACAGTTCATATAGTCAAAACTAATTTCACATTATAGTGTTGGGGCCATAACCATTTCAAAATTTATAAGTTTGGGAAAATTATAATTCCCTAGTTCATTCACCATACCCATGCACCCACATGTTTAAAACCATATTAAAAGCATGAAAATAATCTATATAAATCATTAGAAACGTTGTTCAATTCATAACATTCAAAACCCAAAACCTTTGTTCTCAAAACTAAAACAATAACCTTTTGAACAGTACTCTAAATCACATGCTTTTGTAAAATTAAAAATGGTAAAAGAGTAACATGCCTGAAATAGTAAGATATAAGGAGAGAAACCAACCTTGAGAGCCCTAATTGATTAACCTTTTAAAAATTCTAAGTGTTATTGACCTTGAGAATTTGAGAGTGTTCTGAGAAGTTATTTAATAGGTTTATGATAG
>NW_025890150.1:0-4316 GCF_002878395.1 Capsicum annuum | reverse complement strand
CAACGATATGTGGATCATCCGAAACGGACACTCGAGAGATGAGTTATGATCATTTCGATCTAACCGTGAATAGTGGTGAACAGTAAATGTGCAGGAAAAAAATACTGAGGCCAGGAGAACTTTAGGGTCAACTTCGAATGATCATAACTCCTTGTACATATTGATCTGAGTGAGCTACTATATATCAACAGAAAGCTCTGAAAGTACTCTTTCCAATGAAATTGGTTTCATCCAATTTGGCCATCGGAGAAAAAAGTTATGGTTGGTCTACTTCAGCCTATCAAAATAGTCCATCAAAGGATAGATTTCACATTATTTGATTTTTAAGGGTATTTTGGTCATTTCCACTCTAATCCATACGGGTAAACCATGGATTTAAGTCCATTAAGAGCATTCAATAGCTCACTTTTCTTCAAAATTTCCTAAGGGTCAAACCCCAACCCTACTACTCCAAATTTCATCCATCTATGTCTCTTGATTGAATCGTAGAAATTTCAAATTGATTTGGAATTCAAGTTGATCATGTTAAGGGCTTCGAGAAGCACCCTTTATTTTTGTGAATAAAGTTTCGGAGTCGGAAGTTCATATTCATCTTTCATTTTTAGGTATGTGTGTCTTTGAACAAGATTATCCTTTCGATCTTGTGCCCGATATTTTTGTTGAATTATATTGACATGAGATTTTACATGTTTTACCATGAATTGGAAATATGGTTTTATATCTTATATTATTGTCCATGAGCTATGGGATAATGTCATCCGATCTGTGTATGATGTTGAGATGGAATTATGTCCAAAAAGTATTTGATTATGAGAGTATGTTGATTTAATTTGTTAAGACTTGATTTATACTATCATTCCACTATTTCCTTATTATGAATTTATAATTGATATTGGAAATTCTATATCCCTACTATGGGTTGATGTCTCAAGTACCTTCAAATGAGAGTTGGATTGCAAATTGAGAAATGTTGATATTGATGTTGCAATGAGTCTTGGTATTTTCTGGATGGTTTTGATGAGATAAATTGTTGAAAATATTATGTATTGAGTCTTCATATCCTTGTCCAAATGTCGAGTCAGTTATGGTTCAACGCATTGATACCTTTTTGATATTGAGGAAGATTAAATTGTTTTGAGTTAAAATATGTTGAGTTAGGAATCCAGAAATTGATATGATTTGATAAATGAGAAAGAGATTTGATTTGGTCTTTATGATAGACCCTTGTGATGTTGTGGTGGATTTCCTAACACGTTCTGAGCTTGTTGGGGAGTAGTACATAGCACCGAGATGGAAATTTGGTATTTCCCTAAACCTATGTGTCACCGTAGGGTTGTTTGATGATGATATTATTAGCCAAAGAGACTGATTGTGATTATTGCAGTTTTAAGGTCGTACTCCCTGGCAAAGAGTATGAAGCTCCTGCCAACGGGGGTTTCAAACATTGGTATTCCACATAGCGCACGTGGGGTTTCCGGTTATAGGAAACTCCACTTCCCATAAGTCATGTTTATTGAAATACTGAGTCACTCCGAGTTTTGGTGTGGTAATTCAAGTTGCCTATGATGATCTATAATGATTTATGAGTTTTCTCTCATACATTTCCTATCTAAGATGTTATGAGTTGCATGATTCAATGTCACTCAAGCCAGGTGTGTCATTATGGTCCGTATGTATGTTTTTACGAAATTTATGATATTATTTATATTTTGCATATGCCCCCACATACTCACTACGTATCTTGTGTTGACCCACATATTTCTCTATGGGCTACATTCTTATCATGATTTAGGTTCAGGTACTCAGTCGTTACCGCGATAATAATATTCGAGTGCCGCATCTACGTTTCTTTAGTGGTGAGTCTTCATGGTTCGAGGACCAAGTTGCTAGTTTTGGTGCTGTTGTTTTTTGATCCCTTTGGTCTGATGAGTCAGTTGGGGGTTTGTCCCAATGGCTCGTTGATTTTGTTGTATAGAGTCTATGTCAGACTAGTGTATTGTTGGGTTGGTTTGTGTATAGACATTCCATATATGTACAGTCTAACGATATTCCGTGCCATATGCTATTTAATATGATATGTACTTATATATATATCCTTAGCATAGCGTGTATGTTGTTTTGTTGGAACCCAAGGGTAGTGTTTTGGCTTAAAGGGTTAGCTTGAGGCTACGTGTAGACTTGGGCACCATATGGCATCTCGGGATGATATTTCGGGGCGTTACAATTTCATAGACCAAAAGTTTGGGGTGTTACAGTTTTTCAACTCTACCACTCCTGATGGAAACTCTTGAGAGATTTCGAATGGTCCAGATCATTTTGATTTTAGCTTACTTAGAAATAACTTAAACCTTGAGTTAAACAATAACACTGAGTCACCTACCTTGAAATCTCTCTTTAAGATCCTCTTTCCATGGTACAACTTCATTTTCTCCTTTTAGAGGGCAACCCACTGATATGCACAAAGTCAAAAATCATCCACTTCATTTAATTGATCCCACCTTAAATTAGTATCCTCATTCGGACTTAAATTAGATTTTTGTATTCCCACAAGGCTTTGTGCCCATGCTCTACCTGAAAATTGTAAGCCTTACTAAATACTAGTTGTTAAGGAACATACTTATTGGCATCTTGGAAATAGTGCAATAAGCCCATAACACATCATCAAGTTTCCTAGAACAATCACTTTTGTTAGCATTTATAGATTTGCCATTATCATATTGATCTCTTAATTCTGATACCTTCACTTGTCCACTGGTTTTTGGATGATATGGAGTTGCTACATTACGTTATTTTACCCCACATTTTACTAGAGCTATATGAAAAATCCTGTTGCAAAGGTGGGATCCACCATCACGTATAATCAGGAAAGGAAGACCAAATAGTGAAAAAATATTCCTTTTTAAGAACGTCGACATAGTGTTGCCTTTATTATCTGCTAAGGATACAAATTCTGCCCATTTGGACACATAGTCCACTTCCACAAGAATATACTTGAGACCATAAGAATCACAAATGGGACCATAAAATCTATGCCTTATACATCAAATAATTCCAACTCCAAAATTTTAGACATAGGCATTTCTTGAATTCGAGAGATAGAGCCATGCCACTGACATTGCGCATAAGCTTTTTAAAAGTTATGGGCATATTTGTGAATAGTGGGCTAATTGTACCCAATTTACAATATATTCATAGTCGTGCGATCACCTGCATGATGCCCCCACTAGGGATGAGTGACAAGCCTGAAAAATACTCAATATTTCCACTTCAAGCACACATCTCCTGATGATATTGTCAACACATCTAAATAAATATGGCTTATCCCATAAGTATTAGATCACATTATGAAGAAATTTCTTCCATTGATATAAGCTCAAAAGTCTTCTACTATCATGTCACTGTCTAGGTTACTACCAAAGTCTACATACCAGTGTACAAGGTTAAAAGAGGCTACTAGTACCTGCTCGTCCAAAAATGAGTCATCAATCTCTAGCTCATTTGACCTCTTCACTCATTGTTAAATCTAGACTAGTAGTCCGCTGCGTAATTTTCTCACCCTTTTCAGTCTTTGACTTCAAAGTCAAACTCTTACAACAACAACACCTATCTAATCAACGTAGGCTTGGTACATTTCTTAGCCATTAAGTACCTCAATGTAATATGATCCATATGTACCACAACCTTAATGCCCAACAAATGGGCCCAAAACTTCTCAAAGGCATAGAAAACACCTACCAGTTCTTGTTTAGTTATGGTATAGTTCTTTTATATCATAACCCAATTTCTCGAGTCATGATGGCACCTATTATTCCTCAAAAGTAGGTAAGCCAAATCATTGTCCGAAACTATAAGTAATGGGCTAATTAGTGGAAAATGGTAAAAATGCCAGAGATATTGAGGTAAATTAATTACAAGATATAAATCATAAGACTAAAAACGAGATAACAAAAGATAAATAAAAAAGAATAATATCATTCCACAACCTAGTGAAGTTGGTACAAGAGCCTCTAGTTCAAAAGAATATGAGTACATCAAGTCAATAGATAATAGTCTCAAAAATAGAAAGACTATCTTAAAATAGAAGATGGGGAAAATGACAACTCAACTCTAAGAGCTCACCCAATCTCCAAACTCTCACAAAAACAAGCACAACATGAACAGCAATATCGAATACTCATATCTATACCAAAGAGGTACAAAAGTGTAGTATGAGTACCAATGCCACTGTACTTACTAGGCATCATTGGTTGATTAAGCTAAATCATAATATAAATACAAGAAAATGTGAGATAAATAAGCTAAGTCCAGAAGAAGGG
>NW_025890149.1:0-3760 GCF_002878395.1 Capsicum annuum | reverse complement strand
GTCATAATCTAAGACATTCTGCATGGAAAATTTATAGTTCATTCTAGAAGATAGAACCCAACATGTTTATGCACAAAATTTCAACAAAAAATTTCCCGCGGTATTACAATGCACCAGCATGAACCTTATATTCTAGGTCGTCCGAGGATTTTATACCTACTCCTACACATGTGGGGCCACTAAATGGGTCTACACCGACCCATTATCCTCCTATGATCGTGCCACCGCCAGCACAGTACTATCGGATGACTATTGGCCTCTCCATATATCTACCATCATTGATACCCTTCTGTAGCAGTCACGCAGCTTCGCACAGTGATTCTACTAGATCTATTGCGTTGTCAGATCTTCAGCTTAGAGGCACTCTATCTGGTGCTTTCGATCTACCCACGCCAGTGAATCCACTAACGCTTACTAGGCAGCCAGGAGACAGAGATGATTCTGCAAAGATTTATATGATTCCAGTTATGAAAGGGTAAGATTTCTAAATATAATAACGTTACTCATTTTTTTCATTACTATTTTAATGTTCTCGATGAAATTACCATTTCATCTTGTGTTGTAGGTTTAAGCCGAATGCTGGAGTTGGAAAAACTGCACAAATATGCATTAGTCGACACTTCAACGATTACTAGATCAGCTAGCCAAAGGTTCCAGAACTTGACAGGGATAGAATGTTTGAAGAATTTAAGGTAAGGATTTAACATATCGCCTACTTATTAATAATTTGTTAGAACACAAGATTGAATATTATATTTTGGTTGTAGAAATTTTACTTGTTGTATGCTGCAAATGAATTTCTTATAATGAGGAACTTTTTCCATAGATGTAGAGATAGATTTAAAGATCTATTGGATGATGCTCAAAAAAAATTGGTTAAACCTAAGTGGATTCCTAAACCCTTATGGCCACTGGATCAGCGCCACTGGAATAGCCCAGAATACCAATTGTTGATGGAAAAAGAAAAGAGAGCCTGGGCATCATTCAAGGGTGGCTCCCTACATACTACGTGTGCTAGAAGTACTCTTGCAGTGAAAGAAAAATTGGTATGTAACTTTTGCAGTTTTAATTCTTTGTTTCTATTTAAATTTTTTTATTATTTGAAAATTGAAAATTTTTCCATATGCAGGAAAAATAAATGGGTAGGGAACTACCAACTAATGAGGTTTTCGAGGTTACTCATCTGAGAAAGAAATTAAACCCGAATGATGAAGATGTCTGGGTTGAACCTCGTACAAAAGTTGTCCACGTAAGAAATAAATTTTGAATATATGAATCTTTTTCTCAAATTTGATATTATTCAACTATAACAACTTTAGTATTTTTTGACTGTTAATATTAAATTTACCTTGAATATATATAAGATGAATTTAGGTGTCTTCTTGGTGAGTATCGTAGTAGTCTACCTCCTAAAAGTCAGGGTGACCCAATACCCCATCATGTACAAAATGAGTTATGGATAAAAGCTTCAGGTCCTGCAAATAGAGGTCACTTCTACGGATGTCACACTGAATATTTTGGCGATAATATTAGGAGTTCATCTGGCCCCGCATACTCTAGCTCTTCAATTGATGCAGAAACCATTGAAAGACTACAAAATACGGTTGCTCAACTTACCGAAGAGCTTGCTGAACAGAGACAGAGGTATGTTGAACAGAGTGCGAGGCAGAAGAAGATGGAGGAGGCAATGGCATTACAAATCAGGATCCTGCAGCAGCAGTTCAGTTCTTTCATTCAGAATGGGGGGGGGTTATTCCTCCGTGTCCTGGTGATGCAGTTCGGGCTGCAAAAGGTCTAGGCCCCCTGGATGATTTCAGCACGAATGATGATATGAAAGATGAGGACGAATATAATGATGATGACTGTTAGTTTTGTGATTTTTGTAGTCATTTTGTTGTTTAAAACTATTGTTGTAGTATTTTCATACTCACTTTTGTTGGATATTTTGTATAGGTTGTACACTTTTGAAAATTTTCATTTGTTTTTTTTTGTTATTGTATTTTCATTTTGGTTACTAGTGCTCTATACATTTGTTGTGGTTACATGTAGTATTTGTGTTTTAAATTTTATTTTATTTTTTTAATTCCTTGAAAAACCGACCTCAAGTGGTCGATTTTTCTATATATTTTTTATTTTTTTTCCAAAAAAGCCGACCACATGTGGTCGGTTTTTCTAACTTTTATTTTTTTTATAAAAAATCGACCACATGTAGCCGGTTTTGTCTATATGTTTTTTTGCAAAAACCTGACCACTTATGGTCTGTTTTTTATAAAATTAATTTTATTAATTTAACTAAATACTGACCACATGTGGTCTGTTTTTATTAAATTAATAAAATTAATTTTATAAAAAACCGACCATAAGTGGTCGGTTTTTAAAAAATTAATAAATTAAATATTTGAAAAACCTTCTGCACCATCAAACATCCATATATTGTATAAAAATGGGAAATAAATAAAAAAGAACTATGCTCATTATATAAATTTGTATTAGCATTTGAGCCATATATTGTATATATCAAGTTTATTGTACGAACAGATAATATGCAGGTACGTTGGTAGTTAACAAAGAAAATACAAAATTCAGTTACAACAAAGTAAATACGGAGACTAGTCTTGAACATATTAAATTTTACATTTATAATTGAAGTAACTAGTACTAACAAAAATGTCATTGAAAATTACTTGTCACGACAAGGCTACTCAGACTGATTTAACAACAAAAGAAGTTACTATTGAAGTTAGTCAGAATGATTTACTAGTTCAATTATTTGAACAAGTGAAATTATTAAAAGAACAAGTTACTCTACTGACTACTGAAGTCGCAATATTAATAGTGCAATCTGAGCACTCTAAAAAATAGGAAAAAGACAAAGGTAGAGATATAGTGCAGGAAGAGCACTTTAAAAAATTAGACCTAGAAGGTGACGTTCGGACACACCTTAAAATCGAAACGGTTGTTACATATGCAGGAACATCAGGTACAGCTAAGGAATTACCCACTACAAAAAAATTACCGAAATCCGAATTACCAAAGAAAAAGAATTACAACCTAAATAAGATATTTGAAAAACCTTCTGCACCACCAAACATCCAAAAGAATGAATTATTTGTACCCCCGCAGTTATACCCTTATTCAGAAGCAATTAACCAGAAAAAACAAGCTTACAACCATTTAACCTGTGTTTATATTGAAAATTTATATACAATCAAAACCTTACTAAATACCAAACCCATCCAAGATATTAAACTAGCCAAAAAACACCATGGCTATATAACCCAAAAGTTACAAAATCATAATAAACATATTGCGCTCCCAGGAACCAACCCAAATTTAATCGCTACATGTTATTCTTATGTATTATTATCAACAGTATATACAACATATGGGAAAGAATTAGCCATGATTCCTGAAGTACATAAAGAAATTATGACATATATAAAAATTACAAAAGGAAAACTATTTTACGTAAGATTTTATTCGGCCCCCGCTGAGATACTATTTGATGAAATTAAACCAGTGGTTACAGAAGTAAAAAATTGGTATGACAAGAGACTACGTTATACCAGAAGAAATATCTGAATAAGATGAAATAAAGAAAACTGAGATGCCAAACTTTTTCAAGAACAAACGAGTTATTGGCTTGAGCACAGTTATACAAGAGTAGCACATAGCTATTTGAACCATAATCCATCACATAACCATTTGAACCATAATCCAGTTTGGAATTATTATTCTAGAGATCATTTATTGGTTTATT
>NW_025890148.1:0-1287 GCF_002878395.1 Capsicum annuum | reverse complement strand
ACTTCTTGCCTGTCATGCTCAAACTTAATCATTTGGTGCAGTGTAGAAGCAATCACCTTCGCCTTGTGGATCCAGGGCCTTCCCAACAACAGATTGTAGGAGGAGTCTACATTCAATATTGAAAACTCTATGGCGAACTCAACAGGCCCTATGATCAGCATTAGTTCTATTTCGCCAATGGAATTTGATTTTTCACCATCGAAAGCCCTAACACATACATTGTTGGGCCTGATCCTGTCAGTACCAATATTCAACTTTTTCAAAGTAGAAATAGGGCAGATATTTGCACCTGAACCTCCATAAATCATAACATGAGTGACGTAGAAATCTTCACACTTCACTATAATGTAAAGGCCTCGGTTATGCCCTGTACCTTCAACAGACAATTCATTGTCAGAAAAGCTGATCCGATTGAGCTTAAAGATTTTTCCAACCATTTTCTCAAGTTGGTTGATTGTAATCTCCCTTGGAACATATGCTTCATTTAATACCTTCATTAAAACATCACGATGCTCCTTGGAGTGCAACAACAAAGATAAAAGGGAAATTTGAGCAGGGGTTTTCTTCAACTGGTCTAATATTGAATACTCTGGCAATTTCATATTTTTCAAAAATTCTTTGGCTTTTTCTTCGGTGATAGGATTTTTGATAGATGACAGTCCACTCACCGTTGGCTGGGACTTTCTTAAGCTTTCAGGTACGAAGCATCTTCCTGACCTAGTCAAACCCCTTACCTCATCTACATCTTCCACAACTTCTTTCCCGTGATAGGTCATCACAGTCCACCTATAATTCCAGGGAACCCTTTTCGTATCAACTATCGGAGGTTGGGTCACCGATTTGAGGACAATAGGCGCTGCCAGTGCTCCTTTCACCGTTAAGATGGGCTGACTCAGAGCTCCCACTACCGTTAACTTGGGTTTATCCTGACTTAAATCAACATACCTTCTGGTGCCTTGTACTGTGATCAGGGGCTTCTTTGTGCTTTCTAGGGCTTTATCTTCTCTCATTCCTTCCTGGTTTAATGACATTGCTTTCAAAGACTCCGCTACATTTATTGATTTCTCATCAATGGTCTGTATCTTGACAATAGGCTTATAACCCCTCGAAGAATCTTTCCCATCATATATCAATTCTAACATATTGGCTTCAGCATGGGTTGGCAACAGATTCTGGTTAATGTTTGGACCCTCCGGGGCCTGGAACAGCATCTGATTTGTGTCAATTAAATCTTGGACAGGTCTCTTTAAATACCAGCATTTCTCGATATCATGGCCTGGCATATCA
>NW_025890147.1:0-1126 GCF_002878395.1 Capsicum annuum | reverse complement strand
TCAGTGTATATCTATTTAAGCTTAGAAGGATTTGAGATATACACATACTAAAAGAACCATTTAAAAATGTGGTACAACTTGTTTAATTTTTTTAAAAATTATCATAGCGTCCGAGTCCGTTTGCTTGCACCTCAATTAGTTCGAAATAACTTTGTACATCAAGGCTCGAACAGATGAGAAAACATCAACGGAATTTAAATTAAACTTCCATGCATGGTTTATAGGCCTTTGAATTTGAAGAAACATTGAAGGAAAATATTATTAAGCGTTATGCAAATATGAAAGACTGTACTTAGGCTAATTTATTTAATATTGTTATAAAGGTTAGTTGTTATAAGCATTTAGGTTTAATATACTAGAACTAAATATGTGTGGGGATGCAAAAATTCTAGTAAGAGGACTAAACAGATGCAAGAATATCACCCACGGAATATGAACCTACGAAATAGGGGCGGAGCCAGGTAGGGCTGAGGGGTCCATCCAAACGTTCTTTGACGGAATACTACACTGTTTATACATTGTTAAAGATATTAGTCTTTACGCATGTATAGTAGATGTTGAACCCCTTTTGACTTTTTTTGTGTATTTACTTCGTCATCTTTTAAAACATCATAGTGAAAATCCTGATTCTGTCACTTTTTGTGACGGGGGTCATGGTAAGGGAGTAGTTAGAATTGAACCTACATCTACATCTATTGTGTGGAAGACTCTCTAATGGTACCCCTTGATCAAGAGAACTCATAAACTGTTGGTTTTTACCCTATTTGTTTACTGCAATTTGATACGCCCAAATTACAACTCTCGTTAGAAAGTATAAGCGGTTGCTGCAAATATAGAACCCAACTGGGTTGGGTGTCGAATCCCACAGGGAATACTATGATCACTAAGTACTGCGATTATTATTAGACTGTTGATCGAAGGTTCCAAGATAAAGGGGGGTTTCGGTTTAGATGCACAATACTATTATCAGTGTAACGATGAGATGATATGTGTAATTATATTTGATCACAGAGAATGACAAGTTAGGGTTATGTCCACCTTGTAGCTTCTACTTCTCTATTAACTATGAGTAAGATGGATTTTATACATGCATGCACTTATAGAGAGACGTATTCTAATTCTAAAT
>NW_025890146.1:0-3266 GCF_002878395.1 Capsicum annuum | reverse complement strand
TTATTGAGTTTGCACCAGTTATATTTCCATTTCTTGATAAGATACTTGTCATCACATCATCTCGTAAAGGCGAATGTATAAGAATATCATCAGTTACATTCTCAGGGAGACTAGGATCGGATGTACGTAGACCTTACCCAAACCTTTGTGAAAAATTATATTTTACATGTTTATCAAGAATATCATTTTCTCTGTGTTTTCTTGCTAGGTTGGACATAGATAAAAAAACAACTCCAATTTGTATTCATGTCCGAGGGTCTATCGGAAACATCCTCTCTATATTCACAAGGTAGAGGTAAGGTTGCGTGCACACCATCATCCCCAGACCACTGTGTTGTTGTAGGTAGGCGAGTATATCTCAGACCATTGACAATATTAGTGAGCTGGGGGTGGCTCATTCATTCATTTGTATGGTGATATGGTTGATGTTTTTGATGAATTTAGTAGATCAAAGTATAGTAATAAGTAGTAGAATAGAAGTTGATAACAAAACACACAATGCATTAGTAGATGGTATTACCACAACATTGCATATAACATTAGCATAGTTGTACACAAACATGGTAAGAACCATGAGGCCATAGTTGTAATTATAATTGGGTTCTCGCGTGTCCCATGCTCGTGAGTAGTTGCTTCATTTGCATTTGGTGAGCTTGTAACTGCATTTTGTCGTACTCCTAGTATGTGAGGAGTTGTTGGTTATCTATGAGCTGACGAGCTTGAAATAGGAGAATGATGGACATCTGATCCACGCGAAGTAATTACTTCATTTGTAGTTGACAAGCTTGTAAGTCCATTAGAACGTGTTTGTAGTATGCGAGGAGTTATTACGTATGTATTGTAGACACCTAATTTTGTCCCTTCCGAAGACCCAAGTTACACATTTGTATTCCTGTCTTACCACGTGCCCTCACCCGTATGATTATATCCCATAAAAATACAAAAAAATAATAAACCCACTAACAAACTTAATCCTCAATTATTCTTTTGTAACAAAATTAACCACTCCTCCTATTAATTTTAGACAACACATTACTACCCCATGTCCCCATACCCTACCCCTACCTCACCACTACCCTACGCTACCCCCTACCCCCATTTTATACGTCTTTTTTGAACCCAGGGAATGGACACGGACAAGGGACCATATTCACATACATATACAAAAAAAAAAAAAAAAAAAAAAAAAAGGACACGATTTTTTTTTTATTCTTCTTTCCATCATCTTCTTCACCAATAAATTCACGAATATACTCACAGAAACACTCCACACACAAAATCACACACATAGAGAGTTGTAGAGGTAGAAGAGAGAGTGAGATCAAGTGAGGGGAGAGAGAACAAGAGAGAAGAGGGGTAGACGGGGTTGACGGGGGTTGAATTCTCCGGCGAAACTCACCGGAAACTCGTCGTCTTAGCTGCCAGATACATCGAAAGCCATGGTTTGGCTACTGTTCCGGTGAATCAAATCGGAGAATAGTACCGTCAGTTCATTTCGACCCAAATTCGTGCCAAAAACAGGTCACCCTCTCTCTGTTTTCAGCTTAGATTCACTGGAAATCGAGACACGCATTGAAATGAGGTAGAGGTCGCGTCCAGTTATTTACTTCGATGACTGTGTCGCCCGAAAAACGTCGAAACATACAGTGGTTCATCGGTTTGCTACTGTTTTGAGTCTTGGGGTCCCGTTTTGTCTTAGTCTGCTTCCCACAACTAGTTTAGAGCTTCAATTTTGGCGATACCGAGCTTGGGAGTTTTTCCGATTGAGGTCTTCTATTCGGGATTCGAAATTCGGGCTTCTTTAATATCATTATTCAACTGAAATTGATTATCGAAAGGTCCACCTTCTTAACTCCCTTTTTCTTTACCTTGATTTGTTGAATTGTCTTGATTATGTTGGTGCAACCATGGTTGGTGGATTTTTGTTGAAGTTGTGATGTGATGATTATATGCGTAATGTGATTGATAAAAACGAAGCTAGCGGGGTGGGATCGAGAAATTGATAAAAAGAATGATTTTAGATTAATGTTAGTTTGTTGGTTGTTCTGTTTAGTTCGGAATAAATTTTAAGTTTGTGAACACGATTGAATCGTGTTTAGGTTGAAATGGATAGGCAATATAGGTTTGGGTAGACAAATTTTATAACTTGTTGATTGGTTGAATGTTTGACTATGAAATATTGGTTAAATGTTTTTTTTCTAATTTATCGTATTTGTATTAAAATGTACTATTCAGCCGGGGAATGCCCCGAGGTACTTGTGTTTATCGGCCGAAGAATGCCCTGAGTATTTTGTACCAAGAGGACGTTCGTGATGAAGGCTCGAGGCGTCGGGTAGAGCATTAGTCTAGAATTAATTTAGAGTAGGATTTATTTTTACGAATTTTTTTATTTTTGGACTGTATAATTGGACTGGACACTAAATTTTGGATTGTTTTATCTTGTTTGCTTGATTGATTGTTTTTGCATGTTTTGTGTGGTTTATACCCTCGTGGTGTCAAAGTTAGCCGATACACTCTACCAAGCGATCGTGGTCGAACCACGGGATCAAGGGGTGCCTAACACCTTCCCCTAGGTCAACAGAATTCCTTAGCCGGAATCTCTGTTCGCGGATCAATTTTAAAGAGTCAAATCTGTTTTGAAAAAAGATATTCAAGGGTGACTTGGCATACCCGATTTATGTCAAGTGGCGATTCTGAGTTTTGAATATAAAAGTCCTTTTCGAAACAAATCTTCATTTTGTCACTTTAATAATAAAAACCCTTTCGAAACTTAAAATATAAATCTTTTAGAGTACGTAAAAGGGGTGTGACATGTATGAGCTGACGAGCTTGAAATAGGAGAAAGTTGGATTGCTGATTCACGCGAACTAATTACTTTATTTGTATTTGACAAGCTTGTAGCTCCACTAGAACGTGTTTGTAGTACGCGATGTGTATGAGCTGACGAGGTTAAAATGGAAGAATACTGATGTTCTGATCCACCCGAAGTTGCTTCATCAGTATTCGACAAGCTTATAACTCCATTATGGCGACTTGCCCATAATTTTCGAGGAGTTACCTCAAACTCATGTACCGCGGGTTGCCACATTTGTGATGAAGAAAATTTATGAGCAATAGGGGACTCATAACGGTGTCCTAATTCACCAGACTTTGAAATGGTAAAATATCGATTTTCTGGTTCATCAGAAGCTAAATTTCGCTTTCCAGGTTCATCAAAAGCTATATATCGATTTTCTAGTTCATCAAAAGCTAAATATAGATTTCCT
>NW_025890145.1:0-3296 GCF_002878395.1 Capsicum annuum | reverse complement strand
TGTGGCTTGAAATGTGACAAAGTACCCACAATTTTATATGAAGATAATGCAGCATGCATAGCACAACTGAAAGGTGGATTCATAAAAGGAGATAGAACGAAGCACATTTCGTAAAAGCTCTTCTATACACATGAGCTTCAAAAGAATGGTGATATTGATGTACAACAGATTCGTTCAAGTGACAATGTGGCTGATTTATTCACCAAGTCTCTTCCAACTGCAACTTTCAAGAAGATAGTGCACAAGATCGGAATGCAAAGGTTCAAGGAAGTTTTTATTAGGGGGAGCTAATACGCGTTGTACTCTTTTTTCCTTATGAGGTTTTGTCCCACTGGATTTTTCTTGTAAGGTTTTTAATGAGGCAACCTATATGCGTATTATTAGACATTCAAGGGGGAGTGTTATGATATATATCAATTATAGTGAATGTCTATCAAGATCTATTTGATGTCTATCAGGATTTGATGTATTTGTCTTTTAGTGTGAAACTAGGGGCAAATTCCCTCTATAAATAGAAGGGTTTCCTTCATCGTAATTTATCCCTCAAGAGAAGAAATAATAATTACTCTCTCTTTTCTCTCTACTCTTCTTCTTTATTCTTTCTTATTTTATAACAATATTTCGTTTTTCTCGATAGTTGAATTTTGAGAAATTTTTAAATTTAAATTAGA
Source organism: Capsicum annuum (assembly GCF_002878395.1). Lineage (NCBI taxonomy): Eukaryota > Viridiplantae > Streptophyta > Magnoliopsida > Solanales > Solanaceae > Capsicum > Capsicum annuum. The sequence goes on along the minus strand of NW_025890145.1, from coordinate 2,625 downwards.
TTAAATTAATTTAATATTTTTAAAATTAAAATTTAGATATTTTAAAATTGTACGATATCTACTATAAGTTGTAAATAGTTTCAGATTTGATGAGTTAAACTTCATGTAATTTGACTATCAAAAAATATATCGTGGGAGTAAAAACTAACAAGTACTATTTTGGAACAAAGAAAGTGCTTATTTCTTCACAAGTTAAAGGCTGAATAATTTCTAATTTTCTCCTAGTTCTGTAGGAGTTAAAGGGTAACATTATTATCATATAATCATCTCTCCACGATTTTGTGTAAGGAATACTATTTTCTTGAAACTGATAGAAGTATATGCATAATCATCTTTCAATCTCTAAATATTAAATTAATTTTTCAATCCATCAAAAGATTTTTTTTTATTGGCCTTGAATATTCAATTAAAATATAGACACAATAAGTGACTTTGATATAAACTCAACTATAAATTATAATAGTGGATGTTATGATCTTTAGATTAAGGGTGTTGTGCCTTTGCTCTTTGTAGTGTCCACTTTGCTCCTTAGTAATTAGACTACCAAAATCATGTAATATTTGTAAAGGATAAGTTAAAGAGTATATATGATATGTAAGGAAAAATTATCTAGTTAGTCGTGGGGACTAAAGAGTAAAGAGGGTGGTTGAGGTTCATTGCAAATGATAGGCAAGCTTGATGTTATTACACTAACAATATAATATATCAGTCTCTCGATCTACCTTCGCAAGGTATATATGGGTAAGGCTGCGTACACACTACCCTCCTAGCCAGACCTCATTTTGCGGGACTACACTGTGTATGATGATGTTGTTGTATTGGTTGAGTTGGGAGAAGACGAGAAGTACTTAACTACTTGTAGGTTTTATCGTCTCTTTTTCGTTACTTCTCCATACAGAAATAAGCAAGCAAGGAGGTGGGGAAGCACAAAGCAATAATATGAGAAAAAAAAACTGTGCTGAAGATGTCTTTCTTATTGTGGGTGCTATTCTTACTTTTGACTGTTGATAAAGATTTGGGATATGATCATTTCTTGTAGCGTATATTGCACTTCATTGTCATTTGCTTTCTATTGCAAGGAGTTGGAGGATGCAAAAAGCATTAAACAATGTTTGGAAAAGAAAATGGGTTAACTTTATTTTAAAAATCAAACTGCCTCTCAACTTTACACAATAAGTATTCTCCCCCTTTTTCCTATTTATCTTTTTTAAATACCTATTTTACCCTCATAATATTAATCTTTATTTTTCTTTACCTCTTTAAAATTATTATATTTTTTATTTTTAATATATATAGTAATTTTTTTGTAAATAAAAAGAAAAAGACAAAAAAAGTGAAAAACATATATTAAGTATATAAGTTAGTGACGTTCTAAATGAAATAAATGGCCATGATATGAAAATTTAATTGTAAATAATAATTAAAATTGTAATATCTATTTATACTAGTGAAAATAACAAATAAAAATAATTTTACAAACATATTCCAATGCATACAATATAATAACATATAACAAAAATGGAGATATATTTTATACTAAATTAATTAAAAAATTTGCTTATCTATAATATATTAAAAGTGTGAAAGCCTTTTAAAAAGTGATTTGAGTTTTTTGTCCTTCATTAAAAAACTTTGTAATAGATAAAACCGTCTTTTCACCTTTTTACTTCAATAATTATACTATTATTTTTATAAATGTTAAATACTGACTATAATAAATATGTCTTAAAATATGGAGAGGATTTTATTATTATAAGTTTATGGTAATTTTTTGTTTTCCTTCTCTAATATGCTACAAAAATAGGTCATTCACTAAATTTCCATCTCCAATGTGCCCAAAATATAGGCACGGCCAATTAATTAAAAAAATTTAGGCAAACTTTTGCATCTAAAAAAGGTTTGGTCGACTTATCTCCAATGTGCCCAAACTATAGGCACGTCCAATAAATTAAAAAATTTAGGCAAACTTTTGCATCTAAAAAAGGTTTGGTTGACTTCTCATAACAAAATAAGAGTTTTACGTTTACAAAATAGGCTAAGATCCCTTTTGCAATAAAATAGGCTTTATTATTTTTTCCTAAGCAAAAAAGGTTAAAATGTGTCTTTTTCCTAAATTAAACGGGTCAGTATTGGGTCTATAAAAATTATTCTCTCATATTTTTGTCCTCGATAATTTTAGTTCAGCATTGTGCAGTTGAAACACGAATCTTGACATTCTTCTATCATGTGAAATAGAGTATGAAATTCCTTTTGTAATTTACTCTGTGGTACTTCGATTTCAATTGTATTTGATGAATAGATCACTTTTTAATATTGTTGGATGAACACATACACTTATTTGTATCAATTTGTTTAAGTTACATATGATTTGCGAGAGCAATAAATTGAATATCTAAGGGATAGATTTGTTTTCACACTATTCAAAATTTAATATAGAATTGTTTTTCAAGTTTAAAAATCTATCTGCTTATGAGATTACATTAGATATATTGTTGTTGTTGTTATCGTTGTTGTAATAGTTCGGGATCAATTTCATTCTCCTTTTACTATATAATTTGGTTCCTTTTTCCCGTATATATGTTCTAACAAATATTAAGGCTAGTACGTAAAGCAAAATTTGTTAAG
>NW_025890144.1:0-2902 GCF_002878395.1 Capsicum annuum | reverse complement strand
TTAACTTAAATAAATCAATAAGAATTGATTTATTTTCTCTTACATTTCGTTCATACTTTAGTCAGTGCCTTGAATCTTTGAGGAAGATCATCCATCATAGCATTGAATGAGAAATCCCTGAAGCATAAACATTAATCAACCAAAATATATGTAATATAGAATGATTAACTAGCCATTTTGAGGTTTATAAGGCTTGACAAAAGAATATTTTAGGTCTCACTTCTTTTTTCAGTTATTGGAGCTTAGCCTAAGAATATCTCGAAATATATTCAGCAACTTAGTTAACCTAATTGAGACATCCACATAATTTTAATTCATGACCTAGATCTCTAACAAGACAACATGTGGCAAAGTTCTTTCTAAAAAATTATCGTTAATTGCTAGATGAACTTGTTTTGTAACAGTGATGACATAGACGAGCCAAACTTTTAACAAATGACATAAATGAGTCATTTCTGATAGTTCAATGACATATGTGAGCATTTTCCTTATAATTTTTCCATCTAAAAATGATGTATATGTTGGGTTGTTACATCAAACAATGTTATTGCAAAATCTTATGAGTATATTGGTTGTGAGGGACCTAGGGGCCTAGGTGGGGTTTCCAGGGAACGCTGTAACTTTCATGTGGATCGAGTATTTATATAGAGAAATTTAGAAAATATATAAGAATTATAAGTTGGAAATCCATAAACAAAGTGTATTGTTGGTCTAGTGGAGTAGAGGGGCTTGTAAAAATTTTATTGACCTTTTTGATTGTGGGTTCTAATCCTCTTAGTTAGTATTTGCTTTTATTTTTATCTAACATAGGAAATCCACAAACTTTAAATCTTGGATCTGCCTTTGGATCAATGCATAGATACAAGTTTAATTTGGCTTATTCTTTTTTCGGTAAATATTAATTTGGCTTTAATTGAAAACTTAACAATCCAACTTTAACTTGAGAATGCATATCCCAAAACATCAAGTCACTTTTATTGTGTGTTCCGGACATTTGACACTGTTATGAAATATAAATTTTAGGAAAAATTACATTGTACTGCAATTTAACTTTCCATGACTATTTAAAATCTCAACTCATTTAAATAATTACATAAATCCATGATTTTATTTAAAAGCTCAGATGCATCACTGAAGAATGTAATGTATTCGTGTAAAATTAAGTGATGTAACTGGAAGAATATGATGTATCCATATAAAATTAAGTGATATATTCAAAAAAAATGTGATGTATCCATGCGGAATAAATAAGGATTTGTAGTAATTTTGAAAAAAGTTGGAATAAAGAGTAATTAACTTTAAAATGATTAGAACTTATGTAACTTTTATTAAAATTTTATAGGTATGTAGATGACCATATGTTGGAGTATCCAACTCATACAGTGGAGACGAGTTCATAAAATGTTTAGACGTACATCCTTAAAATTAGAATATTTAGTTGCCAGTTGAAACCAAGTTAAGATATTTATCAATATATTAGATATCGAGCAGCCCGTGCCAATATATGTTATTTTTTTGTCTCAATTTATGTGACACTAATAGAATTTAGATAATCAATCATATTTTTAATATGTTTTTAGATATTTTAAGTTGTTAACTATTGTAATTTACAATAATTCTTACGTAATTTTCAAAAATATATGTTATTCTCCTTGTCCAAACTTTTGCGGCATTAAAAATTAATTATATTTTTAAATAATTTAAGTTTTTAGTTATTCTGATCTATAATACTTTTTCGTCTATTCCAATTTTAAGTGACACCGATATAACTTCGATAGTCAGCCAAATATTTTATATCTTTTAAATTTTTTAAGTTGTTAATTATTGTGTTTTATAGTTTTTTTTCGTATTTTTCTTAAATACATAACAACATATATTTTTTTAGAAACTTAAATTGTTAACTATTTTAAATTGTAATATTTTTTACGTAATTTTCAAATAATATACGTCATGGCCCAAATGGCCATGAGTAGCACCCACACTAATCTTTCTGTGGAATAACCATCTAAACTCAATCACCTAGTCAATACTAAAACGATATCATCATACGACCACCTTAGAACAATAATTTGGAGTTAATCATTAGTAATGCGGAAATCATACAAACTACATATTGAAATTCCCAAGACCTGAAATTCATCATACAAGAACTTCTAACAAAGATCATGTCTAAAGAGATATTGAAAAATAAAGTAAATAAAGAACGTTTCATTTCCCGAAAGATGGACAAGAACAAATAAGATGACCCATGTTTGTTCCGGTGTGGTACCCGATCCTCCATAAATTAGTAATATCAATCTACATATCCGTACTGACGTGGTACCCGATCCTCCATAAATAAGTAACATCAATATACATATTCGTACCGGCGTGGTACCCGATCCTTCATAAATAAGTAATATCAATATACATATGCGTATCGGCGTGGTACCCGATCCTCCATAAAAAAGTAATGTCAATATACATATCCGTACCGATGTGGTACCTGATCCTCCACAACCATATTAGGTATATTTCATCAAATTTACACTACATCTCAAGATACAATACGATGTACTGAGTTTACAAGTACACTTAAAGTCATAAGACAATTCCATCAAACAAATTTTCAATAATTATTTATATACATCTCAACAATTCAAATAGCATCAAATTCAAGTATGTCTGAATACCAATCCACAAGCATCTAATTTAGGAGCATACACATAATTAAATCGAGTCTAAACTTCAATTAGACCGTAACCTACATCAACCGAAGAATCCAAATGTAAACTAACAAACTTGCCCTTCCTTTAACACTTTGGAATGGTCAATACCTGTGCAAATATGAAATCTCCAATTTATAAATTTTTACCTTAAGGAACCTAGGCTTAAAACTATCATCCAAATACATAAAAATAAT
>NW_025890143.1:0-4610 GCF_002878395.1 Capsicum annuum | reverse complement strand
TAATTATATTTGAATTGGAGAGTCGTAACTCTCAATAACATATTATTGAGTAAAAGGTTACTCACAGTTATATTTTATCTCTGTCCCTCTTGACTTTTATAGTTAGAATATTTTTAAAAAATACTGTATTACCTAAACGTTACTCACATATACGTTTATTTCAAACCTAACTCAATCTCTCATTTCTCAATTTAGTTACCTGATTTTACTTCATTAACTTGTGAATAAGTTTGTGCTTCATGCGGTAATGAAAACCTCATTAAATTTAGAGTAATGTTTTTTATAAGATTAGATTAAGAGATTTTTAAAATTTTAAATATTCAAAAAAGTTTGTTCTTCTTCAAATCCAAATGGATTATAGTAAATACTTAATGCAATGCATTTCTATACTTAATGCAATGCATTTCTCTAACTTTGAATTTTTTAGTAAATAAAGTAACATGAAGCTAATAAAGAAGAACAAATTGGTGCAAAAATTAATTTTCTATAAATAGTATATAAGGAAGAAATAGACTTGAAACATATAGTTTGCAACAACTGCTTTTCGTTATTGTTGGGTTTGATTTTTGTACTCTTATTCGTTTTCGCCTTAAGGGTGAATAAAGCATAAAACAGGTCCATCTACTTCAATCTACGGAATCAAATAACAATACTTTTTCGTGCTTTATTTCCCTCTCTATTTTAGAGTACTTTTTATAACTTTATTATTGGGACTGTTGTACATAATTTTCAATAATATTGAAATAAAGTAATTAGAGAAATATGCAAATGCATAAGAATTCAACCCAACCAAAAATGTGAATAAACCATTAATGTTTACCTTGGAAGTGGCGATGAAATAAATAAATTCCTCGTATTTTCTTATAGTTCTTACATGAATATTGAAATTCAAATCTGCAATAAAAGATCAATCTTAATAGGCATGTACCAATATGAGGATAATCCCTCATTCTTCGTAATTTGTGTTGAAATTATCAACAAATAATTTTACTATTGATTATATAATAAAAATATTCTTGATAACAATTTATATACGTAGTTAGGAGAGACACAAAGGAAAAAAAATAAATACTAAACCACTAATCCAGTTCTTTTTTAGAACAAAAGTGCAAATTATTTTTTTGCTTAGCCTAAATATATTTAGTAAGCAAACACGATTGTGTTTCCAAGAAATGATGACTTGACAACGAGAGCTAATGCTCGACGCCCCACCATCCTTATAATAGTCAACAATATCCAAGTCATGACACACTATAGCCATCGATTGTCCATATTCATCATTTTTCAATTAGTCAACACTTTATCAACTAACCATCATGTAATACTAATCCTCATGTATCAATAAATCATCCTTTATCAACTAAACATAAATTATTAACTAATCTTCATATAGCGTCTAATCATCACTTATCAACTAGTCATTATTTACCAACAAACCAACATTGGTCAACTAGCCAATATATATCAACTAATCATTATATACTAGAGTCTATTCATACTACATTATAACTAATTCCTCATTTTCAACTTGGCTACATTGTCAATCCGATCACACCCCAAAGTCATCATATCATAATAAGTATATCATCATATTATACTACTAATAGCCGAACTCAAACCGGTATGGATATTAAATAATATCATCATAAATATCATCCTAATCATCTTCCGATCTTGTTAGGCATGTATATATCATCATAGTCATTCTCCGACCTTACCAAGCATATATATATATATATATATCGTTATAATCATCACCCGACCTTGTCGGACATATATATTGTAGGACCCCACAAATTTTCCTAGTCATTAAAACTCTTTAAAGCATGTCAAGGGAAGCTTCACACTTAGAAAATTTGGCTAAGTATTGGAACTTCTTCATTTCATAAGCCTTCAAACTTTGATGATTTATTTCATGACCTTCCCGACCTTTGGTAGTTGATATTTTAGCTAATTCTTGTCTAGAATGTCAATAGAGTTTTTCAGACAAGTTTCAAATTTTTCAAACCTCGTTTAGACCACGTTTGGGGTCTCAAAATAGTAGACCAACACGATCTTGGAACGCCGCGTCGCCTATCGCGTTGGTTAACATTGTTGCAGGCTGCCAGAGTCAAAAGTACTGAGGCTCTACGCTATTATGACGAAACGCGTCGGGTATCGCGCCGATGCCATCGACACGCCGCATCGACCAGCGCGTCGGCACCCAGTTTTTCAGTCATTAAAATAGCCGCGATCCCAGGATTATTTCAGTTTTTTTTCCCACTCTTATATAACCCTAAAACACGTGTTTCAATCATATTTTACCCAAACTGTATTGGTTTCTCTCAATTTCTCTCAAGAACAAGTTTAGGGTTTCCAATTGACGATCCAAATTCAAGAAAATTCCACCGTCAATCTTCGTAAAATCAAGAACCAAGGTATGTTAGATGTTGATTCTTGGGTTCCTTCCACCCAAGAAGTTCAAGAATCATTTTCTAAAATTCAAAGATTATATATTTATGAGTTTTCATGATTAATGTGAATTGAAATTGAAGTTCATGTTGTTATTGAGTTTTTAATTCATGTTTGTTTATAAAGTTTCAAGCTTTGATCCTAACATGTGATATTTATGTGATGTTCATGATAAACCCCTTCAAGTTGCATGTTTATTGATGTATCCATGCTAATTAGGTGTAGGAATTGTTGTATAACCAAAGCATGCTCCCCATATGTTTGATAAAATGCTTATGTGAAGGAAATAGAGTCATTATAGCATGTTGACAAGAAATCCCCAATTGTGTATAAGTTAATGCATGCCAAGTGTTTGTTGAAAGGCCTTAGTGAATGAATTATGATATGTTGTATGCATTCCTACTCATGTGTATTCCTTATTGAATGAATTATTAGATAATAGTATGCACTCCCTATACATTTACATGTTTAAGACTTCTAAGTGCTTGAAGAGATGCCTCATTAATTGTGTTGTGAATGATAGCCTATTGCCATGTTATGTATGAGTTGTCGTGTCTTGTATTATTTATGTTATCGAGTCCTGGGGGTATTTATACCTGACAAATTAGAGCTTGTCTAGAGCCAGTGTCAGTTTCATGATAATCTCAGTCATGCTATGACTAGTAGTACTCTTAGTCAGTTACAGAACTCAGTAGAACTCAGACAGTGATAGAACTTAGGAAATCTCAGTAATCTCAGTATCAGTAGCATTCCAATTTTAGTTCAGTAATCGATTCAGAACTCAGTAATATTCCGTCAGTCAACGGAACTCAGTAAATTTAGATTAGCTCAGTCAAACAAGTACGATCAGTAACAGTTTAGTCAAGCCTAGTATGAATTAGTAATTAGTTCAGTGTTTTTCAGTTGGGAGTAAGATTCACATCGAGTGAACCTAGGGATGAGGGCTCTCCCGCTAGATAGGACTGAGATCCCTAGAAGCAATCCCTAAGTTCCAGAACAGCGTAGCCAGGTAGGTATGAGATATCACCCGTTAGATAGGACTGACATACTCCGGGATCACCCGCTAGTACAAGATTGGTCTCAGGGGTCACCCGCTAGATTAGGACTGACCCCATAGCAGTTGTCTTTACCCGTGGAACAGTATTGACACCCTTCCAGCTGGGGTTACAAGTTGGACCCCACTAGTTTAGATTTGGGGCATGTCGGTTAGATGACTACCTCTCACAGTCTCAGCTTCAGAATTAGTCTAAATAAAAGAACTCAGCTCAATAGCACAGATTCAGGACTGTTAGATATAGTCACTCATTAGTATTATCAATGGATTTAGAGATCACCCGCTAGATAGGACTGATCTCAGATTTAGTTAAGTAGTATTAGTACCAACAGATTCAGAGATCATCTGTTAGATAGGACTGATCTCAAATACAGTTAATTAGTATCAAGTACCATTAGATTCAGAGATCACCCGCTAGATATGACTGATCTCAGATTCAGTTAATCATCTTCATTATCAGTATATTCAGAGATCACCCGTTAGAAATGAATGATCTCAACCTCAGTCAATCAAATATCAGTATCAGTAGACTCAGTTATCAGAAATCTAGTTATTAGAATTCGGTATTCAGTGTTCCTACGATTTCAGTTATAGTTGTGCATTCATGCATGTATCCTTATTCAGTATACTCAGATGATTTAGTCAGTATTGTTCATGCATATGAACCCCTACATTTAGCCTACCTCATCTAGCATACCAGTACATTCCACCGTACTGACGTATACTTTTTTGTGCTATGGTGTTTTATACTATAGGTTCAGAATCATAAGATCCAGAGCACCCTTAGCAGTTCAGATTCAGTCAGCAGCAGTAGACGTAGCCGTGAGTCCTCATCATTCAAGGATAATCTTTATTTTATTATTTCACTAGATTCAGTATTTTAGTAGACAGAGTTAGTTGGGGACCTATCCCATCAACTCCACAGTTCAGACAATTTAGAGGCTTTTCAGACATATGTATCAGTATTTAGTTTTCAGTTGTATTTAAGATATTTAAGCCTCATGGCAAGTTTTTTGCCAGTTTTCTGCATTTTTATAGTGTATTATGCAGTGCTCAGTTATAGATACTAGAAAAGGGTTAACTTGTGGTCCTTCAGGATTATGAG
>NW_025890142.1:0-2624 GCF_002878395.1 Capsicum annuum | reverse complement strand
ATTCTTCACGTTATCACTAGGCAATGTTCCACTCATTCTCTGGTTGAAAGATTCAGAAAACTAATTCATTTGTTGCTTTAGTTGCTTAGTAAAAGTTAAATATGAGTCTACTAACTTGCTCATGGGTAATAATTCACTCTTCATCGTTGCTACACTAGCATTAGTTGACTCCACCCCTTTCAATAACTTCTCCATCATGTCCTCCATGGACATCTTACCTAAACTAGTAGCAGCAGTATAACAATTTCTAGAAGGCACATATAATCCACTCATGTCGTTCATATTTTTCTAGCTCCCTTAGTCACGATCTCTATAAACAACTTTGTCAAAATTGTTTCCACCTTGATTCCCTTGGAAATTATCTTAGAAACCCCCTGGTTATTCAGATAGTTAGCCTCCTCCTCAGAATGGAACTTGGTTCCCCTACTTTCTAACCCCATGGCCTTCACTTTCTCTATTTTCCCAGATAGCAAATACTTGGTGAGGAAGTCCATCTAGATTTTCATATGGTCTATTTATTGATCTCATTTATTTTTCTCCTACATTTTTCAATTGATATATTACTAAACACGGCATTACTTGCTAGCACAAAATCCTTGGAATGCCATGCTCTACTTGTCTTAGTTAATCTTTCCAATATCTCCATAGCCTCAGTAAAAGTAAGTTCCATGAATTCTCCCCCTGCAGCATTGTCCATGGTTGTCTTAGTGATGGATTTTAAATCTTTATATAATGTCCTAATCAAATGCTCGTCTGTCATATAGTGATTAGGGCACTGTGTCAACTTCTTTGTGAATCTCACCCATGTCTCATGAAGGGCTTCATTTGGTAACTGCCTGAAGTTACTAATCTTATCCTCAACTATAACATCTTGGAACTTGGAAAGAACCTTTCTAGACAAGCTCCTTTCAATTGCCTCCAGTTTGTTATTGAATTGGGAGATACACATTCAACCATAATATTACTTTCCTTAATAGATACAATGGAAATAATCGTAGATGGATTGTATTTTACCCATCTCCACGATTGTCAAAATATTTGTAAATGTTGATAAAATTTGCTAAGTGCATATTCGGGTCATTCCATAGAAGTCTACCAAAAAACCCTTAGAGGTTTAGCAGCTGTATCATAGTGCTTATGATTTTGAACTTCACACTTAGTGCAAATGGTGGTGGAATAATTTCTCCTGTAGCCCTAGCTTCATGCAAATCAGTATCATCATCATCATTAAATGCAAATTGCATAGCAGGTTGGCGGTTTGCTCTTTCTCTAACTAGCTGATTCCGATTCACTAGTGCAGCTACATTCTCATTATACCTTCTATTTTCAGGCTTAAATAGATCATCATTATTTTCATTAGTCACCCGACCTGGATTATCAATATTTTTTTATCTAGTTGTGTATTAGCCAAAGCAGCTAGTCTTTAATCTTCTTTTTGTTCTACCATTCTGTTTATATGATGATGTTCTAGATTAAAAGGTCACAATGGCTCTCCAGACCTTTTGGTTCATGGAATATACAACTAGGAACCTGTAATGATCAAAAACTACAAATAAAAGTAAGATTAGGAAACTTAACTATAAGTCAATTTACACAGATATGCTTAATTAACAACTGTATTCCCTGGCAACACCAAAAAAATTTGATACGCCCAAATTACACCTCTCTTATAAGAGAGTAAGCGGTCGTTGTTAATAGATAACCCAACTAGGTTGGGGTAGAATCCCACAGTGAATATGGCATTAATCAAGACTATTTATGCTTTAATCGTGTAATAGCTAGTAGCTTCCTATAAATGGGGGGCTTATTAAAATTCAGATAATTGTTACTATTCACTTTGTTTAGTAATCCAAAGTTAATGCTCCAATATTTTAAATTAACGATGAGGTAAAAATAGAGTTGTGTTCACTATGAATGTTGCTATATGATGAACAATAGTTGTAGCATAAGATTCACATGACATGTAGGAAATGATAGATTATCATTATCTGTAATTGATCTAAATGACTTTCGACCTATTTAGATGCTTAATTACCTAATTCTTTCAAACTTAGGGAATCTTTATGTTTAAAATGATTTTATCTCGAGTTGATAATCTTTTTAAAGAATTAATCATGAGATAGAAATTTAGGATTTCCAAATCCCCATGTATAATTCCCTTCCTTTAATTTAGTCCTTAATTCAAGCAAACCAATATGAGGCATAATCTATTGTTTGCAACCAACTGATACACTTTAGGAAAATAGAATTATCAAGAACTTCCTACAATCATGAGAATCTTAGTCAACTACAACATTCATAACAAAAAACTCATAGATCCCACAACTCTAGTTATGGGATTTAGTTCCTCATTAGATAGAAAGAAATAACGTTCATTAGATCCATAATTCAAAAATAGTTAACTTACAATAGATAAAATTAAAGATTGTTCTTCCTTCAAGTTTCAAAACAAGAATACCAAAAACCACAATAATAATTCAAAGATAATTTGAAAACCAAACTTTAGAAAACCAAATGATAAAACTACTGTTGTGAATAAGTTTCAAGATGCCATTGAAAACCTAAGAATTTTCTTTATATACTCCTGGTCTTCAGATTTTGAATTTCAAATCCCAGATTGTTCA
>NW_025890141.1:0-2492 GCF_002878395.1 Capsicum annuum | reverse complement strand
CTATGACATGAGTGTCCTATATCATTCGAGCAAGGCCAATGTGGTGGATAACGCTCTCAGTAGAATGTATATGGGTAGTGTTGCTCATATTGAATATGGCAAGAGAAAGTTAGCTCAGGAAGTTCATCAGCTAGCTCAACTAGGTGTTTACTTAGTCAAATCAGCAGAAGGCAGTGCATGGATGTAGAGTAGTTCAGAACCATCCCCAGTTTCCAAGGTAAAGAAAAAGCAGGGTAGGGATCCCAGCCTAGTCAAGTTGAAAGAATCAGTTAGAAATTATAAAGTGGAGGTTTTCTCCCAAGGGGGATATGGTATGATGCACTGCCAGGGTTGGCTATGTGCCAAGTGTAGATAGCTTAAGATAGCAAATTTTTACAAAAGTGCATGGTGCGCGCTACTCTATTCATCCAGGGGCCACTAAGATGTATCATTTTTTGTGGGAGATCTATTTGTGGAGTGGGATAACAGGTGATATTGCAGAGATTGTGGCTAAGTTCTCAATATTTTAGCAGGTTAAGATTAGGCATCAGAAGCCTAGTGGATCCATACAGGAGTTCAGCATTCCCACCTTGAAATGGAAAGAACTGAACATGGACTTTGTGATGGGTTTGCCTCGTACTTGTTCTAAGCATGATTCACTATGGGTCATTCTAGAAAGAATGACTAAATCACCTTATTTCTTACCAGTCCATACCTCTTACTTAGTTGAGGATTATGCAAAACCTATATTAGGGAGTTGATCAGATTGTTTGGTGTCCATTGTCCATTATATCAGATAGAGGTGCCCAGTTTACCTGTCATTTCTGGAAGGCTTTCCAAAAGAGTCTTGGCACCCGAGTTTACCTCAGTACAACTTTTCAACCACAGACAGATGGTCAAGTAGAAAGGACTATTGAGACTTTAGAGGATATGCGGTGAGTGTTTGAGATAGTCTTTAAAGGTAGTTTGGATGACCACTTGCCTTTGATTGAGTTGGCATACAACAACAACTATTATTTCAGCATTCGGATGGCTCCATTTGAGGCACTTTTTGGGTGGAGGTGTAGGTCTCCTATTGGGTGGTTTGAAGTGGGTGAGGCCACAGTGATAGGGCCTGACTTGGTATTTTATGCCTTAGAAAAAGTTCAGTTGATCAAGGAAAGTCTTAAGACAGCTCAGAGCCGACAGAAATCATACGCAGATATGCAAAGAAAAGATCTTGAGTTTGATATTAGTGATTTTGTGTACTTAAAAATCTCTCCTATGAAAGAAATGGAGAGGTTTGGCAAGAAAGGGAAACTCAATCCCCGATATGTCGGTCCTTACCGAATTCTCAGTCGTTTCAAAAAGATAGCTTACGAGCTTGAGTTACCTTCAGATCTATCTTCATTTTATCCAGTATTTCACGTCTTCTTGAAAAAGAAATGCATAAGTGACCCACTATCCATAGTCCCCATAGAGGGCATAGATGTTTAGAACAGCCTCTCTTAGGAAGAGATTCCAGTCGAATCCTTGACTATCAAATTTGAAGACTGAGGAACAAAAAGGTACCTCTAGTCAAAGTTCTTTGGTATAAGCCTGTTGAGAGAAGTACTTGGGAAGAAGAAGCAGATATGCAGACAAAGTATCCTCACCTTTTCTCTGCAAACTTAGACTCAGCCCAAGGTAATAGTTTTCCTTAAGCTTATTTAGTTTCATGCTCAGATTTCCATTGCAAACTTTGTAATTGCATATTTAGTCATGTGTACATGAGTTAGTTCAGTCATGTATTCATGCATCAAATATGCATGTTCCATATGAGGAACTCCAGCTTATCAATAATCCCAGTCATGCATTCATGAATCAACTAAGTTATGTACTTATTCATCAGATATACATGTTCAGTATGAAATTCTGTAATCATGTTTCAGATGTTCATTTCTAGTAAGTGAGTTCATTCTACCAGTAATATCAGCTTAGTCAGTCTCATTCGAGGATGAAATTTCCCAAGGGGAGATAATGTAAGACCCCACAAAATTCTTAGCTTAATTAAGTCCTTTAAGCTTGTTAAGGCTATCCGAAACATAGAAAATTCTAGCTAAGTATTAAGACTTAGTGTTATTTAAGACTTTGAAAGTTGGAAATCTTATTTTGCGACCTTTACGTCAATTAAATTTTGATATTTGAGTTAGTTCATGATCAGAAAGGTCAATAGGTGTTCTCGAACAAGTTTTGAAATTTTTAGACCTTGTTTAGATGATGTTCGAGTGACCAAAATAGTGAGTCAATGAGATATCAATGCATCGCGTCGTCCATCATGTTGACAGATAATTTTCCGCTTATCTCAGTGCAAATTCCAGTGAATTGATGTAGACTCAACGAGGCACGTTGGACATTGCATTGATGCAGATGACACTGACATCGGTCTACACGTCGGTAACACAGTTTTTAGTCATTAAAAGGTTGCATCCTCAAGGATAATAAGTATTTTTCCCATGCCCTTTAGCCCCCATAACACGAAATTTAGCCCTCTT
>NW_025890140.1:0-3726 GCF_002878395.1 Capsicum annuum | reverse complement strand
TTCAAGCCCAAGGCGAGTCATTTACACATAGCATGCATTCTTTACAAGTTTACATAAATATTGAGTTGTCATTTTAGTTATCCACTTACCCCCATATACTCAGTACATTACAAAAGTAATAATCCACATATACATTTATGTGCCACATTATCTTATATTGTAAGTGCCAGTTGTAGCTTAGAAATCAGCACCAGATAGTTTGCAGCCTTCATATAGCAGGTGAATATTTCATTTTATTCGAGGACCCGAGTCATCTATAGTTTTTGTATCATCTCTTTTATTCAGTCATATAGTCGGTATTAGTAAAGGCTTCATAGATAGTCAGTAGAGTGGATGTATTTATTTTAGTTTTGATTTGTATAACCAGAGTTGTAATTATTCTAGTACAGTTTTGTAATACCCATGTTTAGAAAAGATTTATTTTCTGCATATTTATTTTATATTTATGTAATATGTTCAATTGCTCATGAGTTATGCCAGCATAAGGGTTAGCTTGGGATCATTTGTGGTCCTAAGCACAGTGTGACGACTAGGGGGTAGTCTCGGGTTGTTACAAACTTGGTATTAGAGCACGGAGTTCAAGTGTCCTAGGGTTTCTATAAAGCCATGTCTAGTAGAGTCTTGCATAACAGTACGGAGACGTATATACTTTTCTTTGAGATGCTACAAGGCATTGAAAAATATTTCCCTTCTTCATGCTCTAGGTCATGGTGTAAAGTTGTTCTCTCAGAAACTTCTGTCGATTTGTGTTTTACTCCATAATTCTCCATCTATGAGTTTCCAAGATAACATGAGTACTAGATTCCAATTTCTCCCAAGATGATTCTCTTAAATTTACAAAAAGTAACTCCAGGAGTTATACAAGAGGCTTGAGAGGAGCTCGCTAATGTGTTATAAGTTCCTTAAGTTGAAATCTTTTGTCTTCATCCATATGAGTTGTGCAGTTAAGACAAAATATGTTATGTATTCAAATTTCTCATTAACCCTTTTTATCTAGATAGTGCTCATGATAGGGGTTAGTATAATCCCGAATTGTTAAATTGAGTTCGCATTCGAGGGGTTATTTTGACCTTGAGTGTTATGATTCATAAGTATTATAACCTTATTATTATTGGAATTATACATTTAGAAGTGTAATGATAAGAAAGGTGGTGATGGCGATTAATTGAGTGTATAGATGAACTTTTGCATATGATCGAGTTAGTAGTAAGGTGATAGGTCCTTGTGTGTTAGTTTATGGGTAAGGAATGTGGTACAGGTTCCTTGGTTGAATGTAGAGAAGGAGTTATTGATGGTATTTGTTGTGTTAGAAATATATAGGTAATTAATACAGTATATGGTGGTTGAGTATTATTAATTTAGGCTTCTCTTGAGATTGCAATGAGTTTAATGGAAATTTATAGAGCAATGAAAGGAATTTATATGTATAGATAGGTTAATGGTAGTGATGTGTAGTGAGGATGCACTTATGGATTCTAATAAGATAGACCATAATATCATGATCAATTATTGTTATTATGAGGCTTTAGTGGATTAGTGTTTCTTGGGGTCTTATCTTATAGCTTCCAAGTGAGAATAATATGCGAGGTTGGGTTGTTAATTGACAGTGCCCAAGCGCACAATTAGTAAAGTGTCCTTCAAGAAGCCAAGTATCGATCCCAAAGAGACTTAGTTTAACAACGATTCAATTCCAGTTTAACTTTTGAAGATTAATTTGTAAATTTAAACTAAATTAAAGAATACGGAAATTAAAGTCTTGAAACAATCAATGGGATAAAACCCAGGGTTAAAGCACTTTAAACAATCATACTATGTATTGAACTTCATTCATTTACTTGCTTATCTTGGTTGTTGATTCGTAGAGTTAATTCCATAATTATGGTTTCCCAACATGTAATACTTTACCTAAGTTGAAAATCACAACTACATCATTGAGAGAAGATGTAATATTTCACTTAAGTTCCATAAAGCTATCATCTTACGTTTGAATCAAGTTCGGATCCTAAGCACATCCCTGTCCTAGGTGCTAAGTTCAATTCTTTATTTCATAAAAGAATAAAAAGTCAAACTTTGTTTATTCCCATGTTCTAGCTACCCACGACTATAGGTAAAAAATTTGGGCCTATTATGAATCCATTGGTGTTTTGCAAGAATCGATTTGATACTCCTATGGTGCACATGCGCCCTAGACATTTCAA
Organism: Capsicum annuum; assembly: GCF_002878395.1. Taxonomy (NCBI): domain Eukaryota; kingdom Viridiplantae; phylum Streptophyta; class Magnoliopsida; order Solanales; family Solanaceae; genus Capsicum; species Capsicum annuum. The sequence goes on along the minus strand of NW_025890140.1, from coordinate 1,528 downwards.
GACTCCAAATGGAATAAATTTTTGCATTGTACTTTCGTTGAGCCATTTCGGGCCTTTTTGTGTTGTTTACACTTGATTTGAAGCTTGTAAATCCTTCATATATTATAATAATCCATTCACCAAGCATCCTATATCGTTAAACACCATAATTTAGAGCTAAAAAAATACAACATCCAAGACGGTGAACTAGAAACCCGATCTAACCATAGGCTATATTCACATTGAGCTTAAGCTTATTGTTTTGACTCTTGGCTTGATCCAATTGACCCTTGAACATTACCAATAGGTTGTTTCAGATATAAATACATAACAACAACCTTAGGAACTTATTAAAATACATTATAACCCAACACAAGAGAATACACAACTCCTAGCTCAAGCTAGTCACACTAGTTTTCTCGGTTGAACTCTCTCTCTCTCTCTCTATATATATATATATATATATATATACATACATGTATATATATACACACATATATATAATGGTGGAATTGAATCAAAACTTATATGGAAACAACATTAAACATTTTGAACACATACTTGGACACATAAATGCTCATTTATATAATTATCAACACATATAGCATAAGAATCATCCTCTAAACAAGGCTAAAAAGGCTAGAATAGTAACGCTTGAATGCATAAATACACCCAACATCACCACCCCACACTTAAAACCTGTTCTTCCTCGAACAAATATTCTCTATAAATACCATGATCTATAAAGACTCCACACTTCTACTACAAGCAAAACACTCAAGCTAGTACTACAATGATTACACAGAATCCAAGTTTCTACACTAAGCATGTTATAAATACAATTGAAAGCTTATGAACACTACTCCAAAAAATCCTAGCCTCAAGAATTGACTCACCTAGTTAGCAACATGCTTATCATTCAATCAAGGACATCATACATATCACCTAAATTTATCATACAAGTGCCCCTCATAACACGAGAGTTACCCATAATCACTTACAATTAGGCAATTCATAACATGATGGGTACAAATATCAAATTACACTCACTTTCACAAGGTATTCAGAAGTTACACACAATGAACCATAGGCTTTCCCTTAGTGTAATGTTCCACTAATAGTCGAATGTAAAGCTTAGGATCAACTAGGTCTTTTTCGGGTTGTAATGTAGTCTAAGGGATAGATAGGAACCATTTGGGAATAGTGAATAACCTCTCTAAGAACTTTAATATACTATATTATTCATTTAAAACCAATATCCAACAACCAAATTACACTTTTTGATGCACTCATACCTTTTATTTTTACCTCATCTCTTTCATGGATTTTCACAAAGACTTGGTGGACACATAGTTTACTACCACAATAATCAATGTTTCTCTTGTTTTCACAATTATGCCAATATTTTTGGCATAAATTATGTCACAACCATCCACCATACATCAATTATACACCAATAACTATTACCTTGGGGATCAATTTCATCTTTTTTTTCTTTAATTTTTTTTGAACTCCTTAGTAATTCAATTTTTCATTAAAGCACTTAGGA
>NW_025890139.1:0-1641 GCF_002878395.1 Capsicum annuum | reverse complement strand
CACAGGCCCCACTGTCACAAATTATGACGTAGGCTCGACCACTTGGGGCTGACATTAGGCAGGAACCCCTCCAGAGTGTGCAATGGCGGTCACCAGCCTAGGACATGAGCCTTGTTGATCGCCCATTGACCCCTTCCAGATAAGTATGTTTCATAAATGTCCTTGGCCCATTTATATAGTATCTCCCCTACTACTATTCAATCTCCTTCACTTGATGATGTTGGACTATTAGTATTGTACAGTAGTATCTAGCTGCAGCAGCACATGCCGGAGAAGAAATGAAGACACACAAGAATGTTGCAGTTTTGTTGAATAGAAACTCATATTGATGCCTTATGAGCTGCTGTTTGAGTGAAAAATGTTATATGCTTGTTTGCTTAGTTATAGTCAGGTGATATGAGCGAAAGAAATGAAGGGTAATCGAGAATGATCCTCTACGGCTCCATGACCCCTGAAACGCCGTGGAGGCTATCAATTAGGCTTTTATCCCATGGTCGCGGTTCATCCACCAGACTTGATTTCTGTTTTCCTTAATACTCAATGAACATATCTTGTACAAGTAAGATATTTAGGCTATTGTTACTGTTCCTTGTGTTTCTGAATGCTATATAGCTTTTTCTTTTTGGTTTTTGGTTTCCCAAGGTATCCCCAAAGCCGGCAGCCATGAGACTAATCCTCCGTTCCACTATCAGCGCACTAAGCGGTAGGAAACTGGCCAACCCTCCGTTCCACTGTCGGCGCACTAAGCGGTAGAGAACTACGGTAGGGAACTGGCCAATCTTCCGTTCCACTGTCAGCACACTAAGCGGTAGAGAACTGGCCACAGAGTTTTCTCCATTCACCAGAGGTGGGGATCGAATCTCCAACCTCTTGCTTAAGGGGTAAGGGGCTGAACCACCACACCAACCCTTGTGGTTGCTATGTAACTTTTTCGTGCTATTTGTTATGTCCACTTCTGTATTATTAATTTTTAACTGCTTGATGTGTGGGATTACGCTGGTTGTCATTGTTGTTAAACTGCTTTGATGTGTGCTACTAAAGCCGAGGGTCTTTCCGACAACCTCTTTACCTCCACGAGGCTGGGGGCTGAGAGCGATCATAGTTCCATTGACATTCTCGACTAATCGTCATGCTTCACATTTACATTCAACTCATGTTATCATCGTCCCAAAAAGTATAAAGAAAGAACCAAGATTGTCCCGTTCCATTCTACCTGTAGTTGAAACAGATATTGTCCTGAACCCTGCCTACTATGAGATCTGGTTAGGGGTGGGTAGCGTACACGCAGCCTTACCCCACCTTCTGAAGGTAGAGAGGTTATTTCCGATGGACCCTCGACACAAGTAAAGCATATTAAAATCAATAAACGGCAGCCAGTATGTAAAGGGTCCAGGGATGGGTCGAACCACAAGTGTTCATTGTAGGCCATTTCCACGGCTTGAACCCATGAGCTCATGGTCATATGACAGCAACTTTACCGCACGAAAAGAAAATACAGTATTGGAGAAGGAATATTGAAAAGTTTGGAAATACAGCAACTTTCCATTGCATGATTTTTTCTCCCATGACTCATGGAAGCCACCAAAAACAGTAACTTCTTTATCAGATGGATTATCCACGCCTAGAATATCTAAAGACCTA
>NW_025890138.1:0-1220 GCF_002878395.1 Capsicum annuum | reverse complement strand
TAGTATTGACACCCTTCCAGTTAGGGAAGAGATTGGACCCCATATTAGACATAATGGCATATATGGGGCATGTCGGTTAAACAACTACCACCCACAGTTTCATTATCAGTCTCAGTAAAAGAACTCAGATAGTTCTTTAGATATTTGTATACCAGGACTGTTAGATACCGTCAAATTTAGTTATGACATGGAAATTAGAGAGTTCAACCAGATTTAGGGCTGTTAGACACAGTCATCCATGTTATCAAAACTATGGTTCCATTCATGTATTAGCATACAAATTTTGCCATCACGTACTCACGACCTTAGTTACTATGTATGTATGTTTGTACTCTTAGGTTCATATCAGTCAATCAGTAGTATTATTCATGCACGTAAACCCTTGCATTAGCCTACCTCACTCGTATACTCAGTACTCCAGTTGTACTGATGTATTTACGCTATGGTGCTTTCTTTTCATGTTACACCGTAGGTTCAGAGGCACGAGTCCCAGACTAGCAGTAGCAGTCACATTCAGCATACAGAGTTACAGTGAGTCCACTTCATTCGAGGACTACATTATTTGATTTATTCATCTATTTGTTCAGTTTAGTTTTACAGAGTTAGTTGGTGACATATTCCTTCAACTCCTTATTTCAGACAGTACTTAGAGACTTTCAAATTTATGTTCAAATTTAGCTTTCAGATTTAGTTTTTAGTTGTTTTGGGTATTTTTCATCCATATGGATGTTATATTATTTCAGTTGAATCTTATGTCCTATTGTGCATATTTTCCACATTATTATGTCAGGAATTTCAGTCTACAAGTATAGATATCAGTCATGGGTTATCTTGTGGTCCCTTGGGTCATAAGCACCGTGAAGCATTCCGGTTGAGACAATCAAGGCATTACAAACTTGGTATTATAGCCTAAGGTTCAATAGAGTCTTAGGAAGTCTGAAAGCTGTATCTAGTAGATTCTTGTACATGGGTGTGTTGCACACCACATTTATGTACAGGAGTCTATGAGATGTTTTTGGAATAGTTCCCTTTATTTAGTATTCATCTCATGCTAGTAAGCATAATTTTAAGTCAGTCTCTCAGTCTAATCCGCTATTCTCTTATTTTAGAAACATGCCTCCAAAGAGAAGAAATCAGCCAACTCCTCAGCCCAAAAATGCTTTGGGCGAATATGTTTCTTATGCATAGTTCAGGACCACATTTACCACTCTTGCTCAGTA
>NW_025890137.1:0-1046 GCF_002878395.1 Capsicum annuum | reverse complement strand
AAATATTTGGTGGTAGTCTTATCATAATTATGATTCTAACTACATTTTTCTTATCTTGCAGAAAGAACCATTTACTACTAAATATTTTGAGACGTGGAATGTCAAGTTGGCAACACGCAGGAGGACAGTCGATTTCAACTTCATTGAATTGAGAGATAGTATCAATTCTATTAACTATCTTCCTCCGGCTGATTTTATCCTTCTCTGTTTCTCTCTAATCAATGAATTTAGTTATCACGAGATCGAATCAGTGGTGAGTAAGCTTTCACGAGATAGAATTGAGAGCTAGTATGGTTTTTTTACTTGGTTAAATTTTTTATATATAAGTTAAATTTTTATTTTTTTAAGTACCAAAGATCTACTTATGTTATATCATGTCATAATTACATCATTCAAGGGAGCTATTTGTTAAACTACTGGGATACAATATATTAGCCGCTATGGCTACAAGGATCCTGACAATTTCTGCTAGGGTCAAGATGAGAGCTATATGTAGTGAGTTAGTGTTATATACTGGAGAAATACAAAAGTGTGTGTGTTGATTATAAAGAGTTTGAGCAAGTAGATTGCTAATCAAAACATCTATATCCAAGCTTGTAGTAGCTAGTGTGCGATGGTTGGGGGCACAAAAATAGTAGATGAGCAATTGTTTCCTCTTGACCAAGTGAACAAAGAGGACAATTCATTCAAATGATGTATTTATATCAAGTCAATTGATTAACTATTTTATATTCAAATTTGTTACTTTATATATATATTATTCTATGATTTATCAATGTTTTATTTAATAAAGGTCGAAAAAAAGACATATATACCACCACGAATCGTATAAAAAGATTTCTGCCAACTATCATACAATATTCAACACCTTTTTGGGCGGGTTTTCCCATGCAGTTATGATCAAATACTCCTTACTGTCTTCAAATAATTATATATTTTAGTTTTAAAAGATAAATTACATGAAATTTGATCCTGACCTAACATCTTGGGGTCTCGGTTGGGAATGTAGTTATGTTGAGATTAGTTATGTTAGGATAAGTTATGAC
>NW_025890136.1:0-9372 GCF_002878395.1 Capsicum annuum | reverse complement strand
ATAGAGAGAGAGAGAGAGAGAGAGAGAGAGAGAAGTAGAGACATATGTTTTTGTAAAATTTGATCCGAAATATTACTCCTTAAATAGGATCCGAATTTATATAAGGTAAAATTCGAATTAATTTAGAAGTGTTATATTATTTTATTTAATTTTGGTAAACTTTAAATGTACAAGAAAATCTAAACAAAAGCATATATAAGCACGATCCCACATTCAAATCAAATATGTATTGAATTTTTCTTGTATTTTTTTGTTTAATGTTTGTATTTTATTATTACAAAAAATAGTGAAAAAATGATTTTGTCTAAAGTAGAGACTTTTAATGAAGGGCAAAAAGTTCAAATCACTTTCTAAGGGTCTTCACACTTTTATATATATTAGAATAGTGTACGTGCATTGCACGTGTATCAAACATTTTTTAAAGAATAAACGTATATATAAAATATATTAGTTGTACATGTGTTATCTTTAAACCGCTTAAAAAAAGTAATTTCTTATACTATTTCTTTGAACACATTAAATGAAAATTCAATGAATAAATCGCCTAACATCACAAGAATTATCAAAAAACCATCATCTATGTAAACTCAGCGAATCGCCTAACGTGCCTTTGATTTTTTGTATGCATCAATTTATCTAAAACAAAGCTAAATCAAATTTAACACACGCAAAACTCTTCAGTTAAAATAAAACCAATGTGAATTCTTATCATGTTATACCTTTTAATTAAGAATAAGCGTATATATTGATTGTTTGTATGGTATTTTATTAAGTAAAAAAAAATTTTTAAAAATAATGCAAGATTTTCAGCGTAAAAAAGTGTAGTTGATTAAAAAAGATGTTGTTGTCTTATTTGCTAATTCAAAAAGTATGTTGTTTTTATAATGAGTTATTTTTATTCTTAGAATTCTACATATTTGTAATTTGCATACCGATACTGATTTCATCATCATTCAAACAACTTCACTTCCCACATACATTTTTTGTTTTTGTTCTATTCCAATTGTTTCAATCATATTCTAGTTTTTTTTTCACTAAATCCCCAATGAATTAGATATTTATGTACTTATTAATAATAACAAAAAAATTATTTCACTCGTAATGAGATGGTTTATAAAAATTTGAAATATATAATTTAATTTATAATATAAATTGTAAAGTTTATTTTTAGAAAATTATGATGTTTTGCATAATTATTGAAAATCGGAATTTTGGGGTTGTTGAGATACACAATTTGCTCAATTTAAATAAAATATATTTTTTCTTTCCAAAGATACATAATTAGCTTTTGATTCAGTTTTATTCAATTTTAGTTAAGTTGAGATATATAATACATCTAGCAAGGATATATCTTTTTCTTTGTAAAGATACATAATTAGCTTTTGTTATATTTTTTTTTTTTAGTTTTGCATTTGACAATATACATAATTAGCTCTTGATATATCCAATGAAGATATATAACTAACTGAGATATTTTTAATTATTTTCTAAGGAAGGGAATTTGTGTAAATATTGTAAGTTAAGATTATGATTATGTTATTTTTTTCTTAATATTTTTATTTTGTATATAGACATGCATTTTGAACAGTAGTACTAATAGTAAATTTGGCCCAAATCTAAAAGGCCCGATCCTTTAAAAGATATAGACAAAAAAACAAATAGGAAAACAAATAAATTTATTTGTACTTTGTCTGAACTCAGAAGCTTTGTTTTCATCGTAGAATCATGAACATCAGATATTTCATTTTGCTATAGTTAGAGCTTATTCAAAGTTTAGCGTGAAAATTGATGTTCGGAGATAGCTTCTTTGTGGTTCCAAAACAGATAGTTTGTTATGTTGTTTCTCTACTCCAAAATGGTGAGTTATGAAAGAATTAAGCAATTTTGGGTTTAGGATCTTCAATTTCAAAAATAGCTTTAACATATATATATATATATATGTGTGGGTGTGTGTGTGTAGTTGTTTATATCTCTTTTGTGTAGTGTGTAAATAATTGTCTCAGTTTTGGAATTTTGGTTTGATTTGAGTATTTCAAAGTGGGTTCGTACTGGATAATTACGTAATTACTATAGCTTCACATATAATTTGTGTCTGGTATGCTTAATGTTACCAATTTTGAATGTTTTGATGCTTGCATATTAAATTAGATACTTGAATTTGAGGTACTCGAACCAAGTAATGCCCACTTGAATCTAAAAGGTTGCTCACAATTAGGCATCATAGTTCTATTACCTACTTGTAGGTTTCTTTCTAAGGTGCTCATAGTTGCTAATTCTAGTTAGTCGACAAACACATTACTAACATTCTGATGCTTTATAGGAATACACTGGGTATATTCTTGTTGTTGTTATTGTATTTATCTACAGATAATTCTGTATGATGCTTATAAAATTTAATGCTAGCTCGATCTTTTAGATGTTACTGTTTGTTGTCTTTTATGTTTTCTGCGTTATTTTTAGGCAGAAAAGAATTCTTAAGCATAGGTGTTATTAGCAATTGCCTTAGTTTTCTTTGATTAGCTTATTTTGTTTTGCTGCTAATTAGGAATGTTGGTAAAAGAGTACTTTCACTCATTGTTGGAGCTTTGAATGTGAATGACGATTTCTTTGAAAAAGTAAAGAATTTTAGTTGGTGATAGGAACTCACACACCTAATAGTTCAGATATAAATCTGAAAAACGAATAGAATACTTGCGGTATATTTTTGACCATTAACTCTTTATTTTGATTTAAATTTGAAATTGATTCTTTTCTAGGATGGTTCGGTTGGAGACAATATGTTGGTGTTTTAAGAAGGTGTTGTTGTCTTTCAACGTTTTCGGGTACAATAATATGTAATTTGGCACAATAACTTCAACACTAGTTCAAATTTAAAATAAAGAACACTATAAAGTACAACAACACCCTCAACACAATATCAAAGTAATCTTTTGAAGAATTATGTTTTATTTTTTTAGAAATTAAGATGAAACAGAAATGTAAAGTCAAGTCCCCCGATTTCACGGAGTGTCCTTAAGGAATAATTCTCCTTACTATACCCGAGGTTTTGAAATCTTTCTCCTAGGATAAAATGGATTTCAATCCAACTATAGTGGTATCTCAAATAATTGGATTCATCGAACTTACTCAACGATTGAATTGATCACAAGGAATGTTTTGAAGACAAGAAGAGTTTGTATTTCAGAAAATTTTTCATACCTAAACCTCTGGACAAATGCAGGTTTATATAGCCATCAAGTGCCCCTTCCGAAAGGTGGCAATGGTTCATCCATAAAGGTGTATCCTTTGGAAGAGTTATGTCTGTTCATTCAAAACATTGTGTCTTTTATCTGAACAGACACAACTATCCGAATAGTCACTCTTTTTCCAAAACAATATGTCTTTTCATAAAAGGTTGTGTCCCTTCATTTTTCATTCACACCAATTGAATCCAACAATCCCCCACATGAATGGGGAATGACTATTATTCGTAAAACTTTATGGAAAAATATGTGATCATCAAGTAAAGATTGATTGCATCTGCATAAGTAGGTTTCCCTGTAAACTTTCCGTAGTGAACATGCATCGGATGTACTCGGTTAATCAGTAAATTTGATATCTTTGAACCGCCGAGCTTTAATGTACACCTAAATAACATATGTCATACAACTAGCCTTTTACTGTTTATGGTTCTCACGATTTTGTTCTTTTCAGCGATGAACACGTCCCGGTTTCATGAGAGCTTAGAGAATAGGCATTTACTAACATTCTCCTTGAAGTGGCTTCCACTTCGTCCTCACATAGGTGATTTCTAAATGCTCAACCCTATAGATTTAAACTATTTGGTCAAATCTGTCAAAATTAGATAATCATTAAAAGACTTTTTACCTTAAGTCTTATCCTTGTTTACTAAACATTGTCTATATCATGAGAATGGATTGGTATTTTGACAATGTTGAACCTTCTAGACATAACTTTGTTTGATCTCATTGAACCTAGCTCTTGGGATCTCCAGTCTGCTAGGTAGAGTTACCGTCATGTTGACTTGTTCTAGGCCTTAAACCCATTTTCTTGGATGTTCTCTTAACTCCTTCTTTATATAGGCCTTTTGTAAGTTGATCCGACACATTATTCTTCGACTTCACATAATCAACAGTGATAATTCCACTAGAGAGAAGTTCTCTAACAGTATTATGTCTCTGTCTTATGTGACGAGATTTACCATTGTACATCATGCTCTCTGCCCTACCTATTGCTATTTGGCTATCACACTGACCTACCTATTGTTGTTTGGTTATCACAGTGTATACATACTGGTGCCACTGGTTTAGGCCAATAAGGAATATCTTTCAAGAAATTCTGGAGCCATTCTACTTCTTCACTAGCTTTATCTAATGCGGTAAATTCATATTTCATTATAAAGTGAGCAATACAAGTCTGTTTAGATGATTTCCAAGATACAGCTCCTCCACCAATAGTTTGATCTGGTGATCCAATTTACATTAATATATCCTTCAAGTACCACGTGATATTTATTATAATGCAAAGTATAGTCTTGAGTGTATTTAAGATACCCCAAAACTCTTTTCATTGCCATCTAATGAGTTTTATTAGGACTACTCATGTACCGACTCAACTTACTAATAGTGCATGCTATGTCTGGCCGTGTACAATTCATTACATACATTAAACATCCCAATACTCTTGCGTACTCCAATTGTGAGTCACTTTCACTTTTATTCTTTTGAAGTGCAAAGCTCACGTCCAATGGAGTCTTGGAAATACCAAATTCCATATACTTGAATTTGTCAAGTACCTTTTTGATATAATAAGACTGTGGCAATGCCAACCTTTATGGAGTTCTATGGATTCTTATTCCCAAGATCACATCCACAACTCCAAGGTCTTTCATATCAAACTTGCTCTCAAGTATTCATTTCGTAGCATTTATGTCCGAAATATCTCTACTGATGATCAACATATCACCCATATACAAACAAACAATGACTTGGTAATTTGGAGTGTCTTTAATGTAAACACATTTATCACATTCATTTATCTTGAACTCATTTGCCAACATGGTTTGGTCAAACTTTGCATGCTATTGTTTAGGTTCTTGTTTTAGTCCATAAAGTGACTTAACAAGTTTACACACCTTATTTTCTTTTCCTGAAACTACAAAACCCTCAAGTTGTTCTATGTAAATTTCCTCCTCTAATTCTGTATTTAGGAATGCGGTTTTCATATCTATTTGATGGATTTCAAGATGATATACCTCCGCTAAGGCAATTAACATACGAATCGATGTTATCCTTATTACCGGCAAGTATATACCAAAGTAATCAAGCTTTTCTTTCTGTTTGAAGTATTTTACAATAAGTCTCACCTTGTATTTGTCAATAGTACCATCTGCTTTTATTTTTCTTTTGAAGATCCATTTAGATCCTAAAGGTTTGTTTCCTGGAAGAAGATCAACCAAATCCCACGTATGGTTGCTTAAGATTGAATCAATCTCACTATCGATTGCCTCTTTCCAAAAGGATGAGTCCGAAGATTTAATCACTTTCTTAATTTTTTAGGCTCATTTTCTAAGAGAAATGTTACAAAATCTGATCCAAACAAAGTTGACATTCTTTGATGTGTACTCCATCTCGGATTCTCATCATTATGTACATCCTCACTTGGTTCATCTCGAGGTTGTTTAGACCCTCCACTAGAATATTCATGTCCAGTTTTATATGGGTAAATATTTTTGAAGAATTCAGCATTATCTGACTCAATTACTGTATTTTCATTAATATCTGAATGTTTGTATTTATGAACAAAAAACTAACATGATTTACTACTTTTAGCATATCCTATGAACACGCAGTCCACCATCTTAGGTCTTATTTTAACCCTTTTAGGTATAGGAACTTGTACCTTTGCTAGACACCCCCACACTTTGAAATATTTCAAGTTGTGTTTCCTTTCTTTCTCTTTTTCATAAGGTATTGATTGTGTCTTACTATAAGGAACTCTATTGAGTATTCGGTTGGCTGTAAAGATAGCCTCCCCCCGTAAATTTTACAGTAAACCTAAACTTATAAGTAAGGCATTCATCATTCCCTTCAAAGTTCGATTTTTTATTTCCGCAATTCCATTAGATTGAGGTGAATACGGGGCCATAGTTTGATGGATAATTCCATTCTCTACATATATTTCAGAAAAAGGAAATTTATATTCTCTGCCCCTATCACTTCTTATCATTTTTATCTTTTTCTCTAACTGATTTTCAACTTCAGTTTTATAGTGTCTAAACCCATCTATTGCTTCATCCTTACTGTTTAGCAAATAGACATTACAATATCTAGTGCAATTGTCAATAAAAGTTATGAAATACTTTTTTCCACCACGTGATAGTGTTGAGTTCATATCACAAATGTCTGTGTGGATTAAGTCTAAGGGATTGGAATTCCTTTCAACAGACTTATATGGATGCTTAACATATTTTGATTCCACACAAGTTTGACACTTTGATTTATTGCACTCAAAGTTTGGCAAAATTTCTAAGTTAATCAGTTTTCGTAACGTTTTGTAGTTAACATGGCCTAAACATTCATGCCACAAATCATAAGACTCAAGTAAGTAAGAAGAAATTGAACTTTTATTGATTTCAACATTCAATACATTCATTTTGAATAGGCCTTCATTGAGGAAGCCTTTTCCTACATACACTTCTCCTTTACAAAGTACAATTTTTTCGAAAATAAATACACATTTGAATTCGTTCTTGTCTAGAAGTGAAACAGAAATCAAGTTCTTCCATAACTCCAGAACATACAAGATATTGTTAAGTGTCAACACTTTGCCAGAAGTCATCTTCAAGAACACTTTTTTTGTTCCTTCCACTTTTACAGTAGCAGAGTTTGCCATGTAGATCTTTTCTTCTACTTGAGCCGAAGCGAACATCGAAAATAACTCCTTATTAGCACAAACATGGCGGGTGGAACCAGAATCCATCCACCATTAGTGAGGATTTCCCAGTAAGTTGCATTCGAAAAACATAGCGCACAGATCATCCATTTCTTTCTTAGACACAGCCAAATTCGCTTGGTCCTTCTTCTTCCCTTTCTTTGGGACATGATAATCCGTATATTTGTGGCCAATCTAGCCACAGTTAAAGCACTTTTCCTTGAATCTCTTCTTGGTTTTATTGCTTTTATTTCCATCTTTTTTTTACTTTTTGGAGTTGTTTTGGTCATCTTCTACAATGTTTGCTCCATGCATTGCAGAATTGACTATTGACGTACTTTTCGCAGCCTTGTTATCTTCTTCAATGCGTAGTCGTACAATCAGATTTTCTAATGAAATCTCCTTACGTTAGTGTTTCAAATAGTTTTTGAAGTCTTTCCACATAGGTGGTAGCTTCTCTATTATTGCCGCTACTTGAAACGCTTCATTCACAATCAAACCTACAATAAAGTTCATATGAATACCAAGAACATTTTTAAATTGTTCAACAATGGTATTTGTTAAAATCATACCTTCCGCGAGGAGATCATGGATGATCACTTGCAGTTCCTGCACTTGGGAAACAACAAACTTATTGTCTATCATTTTGTACTCAAGGAATCTTGCAATAAAAAACTTTTTAGTTACGGTATCCTCCGTCTTGTACTTCTGTTCTAGCGCTCCCTATAAGTCTTTTACAGTCTTGGTTCCGCTATACACATTGTAAAGGTCATCTTGGAGATCACTCAAGATATTATTCCTGCAAAGGAAGGTTGAGTGTTTTCAAGCCTCCAAAATCATGAAGTGTTATTTTTCAGAGATTCCCTTGGGCACCTCTGAGGCTTCCTCAACCATGAAATTTTGAAGACATAGAGTGGTGATGTAGAAGAACATTTTCTGCTTCCATCTCTTAAAGTCAATACCCGTGAATTTTTCGAGTTTCTCCGTCAGTGCCCTAGCTTGCGGAGCATTAGTACGACTCAACGTGGCAATGCTAGTTGCCGCCATAGTCATTCTAGCATCATTCATTTGAATATCGATTGTTATCTTTCTGTCAGCACAAGACAGTACCTTAAGTATATCAAAATACTTATTAAAAAATTACAGCAACTTTAAACACTTCTTGTTTCTAGTTTAATGATGAAGTTTTTATGACTTCCAATCGTCAATTGAGTGATTTTTAACTTGTGATGAAGATTTTATTTCTTCAAATAACTAGTTAAGTTCAAATGGAGTAGAGATCTAAAAGATTTAATTTCCAAAAACCAAGCTATATAGATTCAAAAAAAAACTTTAGTGAAAAGAAAATTTCACCAAACAAGCAAAATATTTTATTTTTCTTTTTCTAAAAATTATTCCTTAAGATTGTTGTCTTTCACCATTTTTGGGTACAAGAATCTATAATTTGACACAATAACTTCAACACTAGTTCAATTTTAAAACAAGAACACTATGAAGTACAACAACACCCTCAACACAAGATCAAAGTGATCTTTCTAAGAAGTGTGTTTTATTTTTTCAGAAATTTAGATGAAACAGAAATAAAAAGCCAAGTCCCCCGACTTTACGGAGTGTTCTTAAGGAATAATTTCTCTCACTATACCTGAGGTTTTGGAATCTTCCTCCCAGGATAAATTGGCTTTCAATCCAACTATAGTGGTACCTCAAATAATTGGATTCGTTGAACTCACTCAACGATTTGATTGATTACAAGGAATGTTTTGAAGACAAGAGGAGTTTGTATTTCAGAAAATTTTTATACCTAAACCTGTGGATAAATTCAAGTTTATATAGCCATCAAGTGCCACTTCCGAAAGGTGGCAATGGTTTATTTGTAAAGGTGTATCCTTTAGAAGAGTCATGTTTGTTCATTCAAAATATTGTGTCTTTTATCTGAATAGACACAACTATCTGAACAGTCACTCCTTTTTCAAAATAATATGTCTTATCATAAAAGGTTGTGTCCCTCCATTTTCCATTCACACCAATTGAACCCAACAGGTATTATAAGTACTACTACTTTTGTTTAGTTTTCATAGTAACTAGAATTGTGAAGATAGAGGGAGTTGGTATTCTGGATTCTTTCATTGTTACTCAAGTTCCATTTGCAAATAAGTCTAAGTCATAATGCATTATCTTACTAATGTGAATATTTTTGGCCCACATCACTATCCAAGAATTATGCACATTTTTTATGTACTCATTTTCCCTTTGTTGATTACCTTACAACTATCAAAAAAATTTCCTATGTGGGAGGGTTGGATATGTCGTATTGATCCTTGTGGCTTTCTTGATTGTTACTTTAGTGTTTTCTTCTACTGTGATATTTAATGCTTAATAGAGGATGGTCCAATTTTCTTCTTGTGTTCTACTGACAATGATTTTGGTTCATCATGCTTG
>NW_025890135.1:0-3419 GCF_002878395.1 Capsicum annuum | reverse complement strand
TGGATAAATATTAAAGAAAAAAATTCATATACTCATTCATTTTTCAAGATTGGTGAGTGGTGCAAACAGATTGGACGCGACTTTACTACTATTGGGCAATGATTTTTTTAATCATGGATAGTACGGAGATATTAACGTGTTGAACTTATCTTGTTCAAACATCAACAAATTTAAAAGGTAAGTTCCCCTCTTTAATTTTTTCTGTGCAACACAGAGAAGTCTTAATATCATGGAGATTTTTTACAACATAATTATAGCAACAATATGTATTGCAATATTGTTGTTATATTACACATGGAGAGTGTTGAATTGGGCATGGTTTAGGCCAAAAAGATTGGAAAATTGCTTAAGGCAAAGAGGTCTTAAAGGGAATCCATATAAGTTTTGTATGGAGATTTGAATGAACTTACAAAAAGTTTAGTAGAAGCAACATCTAAGCCTATTAATCTCTCTGATGATATTGCTCAAAGGCTCATCCCTTATTTTCTCAACGCTACGAATAAAAATGGTATGTAAATTAAGAAGCTAGTTTTGATTTTAGCTTGTTTGTTTTTGTAAGTATAGTCGTTGATGTGTTGTCGTAATTCTATATGACTATCTGTATGGAGTTTAAGAAAGAAATGAAAACTTTTGAACTTATCATTTTAGATGTGATATAACATTTGTGTGGTTATGGAAATGTCGTTAAGGATAATGTTAGAAGGTTAAATTATTTTTGAATTTATAAAAGAATCGTTTGCGAAATCAACTAAAAATAAGAAAATAAGGTTATTTAAATTTGAAAAAAAAAACTCAAATATATCATCGATCTATTAGAAATGGTTCATCTATGTCATCCGTTATAATTTTGACTCATTTATGTCATTGTTTATAAAATTTGGTTGATCTATGTCATTGCCGTTACAGAAAGATTTATTCATACCATTAATTTGCAACATTATTTTGACCACATGAACTTTTATCAGAAGTTCAATTCATCATATCTAAATCAATTATTATTACTTAAAACCGAAATTAAAAATTGGACCCATTAAAATAAAACTCGACACAATTAATGGGTCTGATTTATATTTTAATGAGTTTTATTTTATTTTAACAGTGTGGATCAAATTTTTGTAATGGGTCTGATTTTTAATTTTGATTTTGAGTAATATTGATTAATTTGGATTTGGTGGCGTGTACCTTTGATAAGAGGCCACATGACAAAAACTATTTTGCAAAATCACTATTACAATATAATAGTAGAATGAACTTTTTTGTAACAAAATTTTTAAAGAAAGTGATATAAATAAGTCAAACTTATAACAGATGACATAGATGAAACATTTCTAATAATTTGATGACATATTGAACCTTTTTCCTTTAAACTAAATGGATGGTTTTAGTTTTATACTTGAATTTTTTCGTTGGAAAAGTGAACATTTGGTAGTTTAGGTATGTTTTGATACACAGTTGATGATTGTTTAGACAGAAAACTCATACATCCTGATAATTCAGGTATGAAAATTAAAAAGTCAAAATATGTAGGTATGTCTATCCCCTTCACTCTATTCTATTTGGGAGCTAAGTTGCGCAGACTCTTCATTTTCGATGTCACACTCGTGTCAAATGCTTTAAAAATACACCATTTTTGAAGAATCCGACATACATTTGTTGACACTTTTAAAAAATTCGAGCAACATAATTTCGGAACAGTAACGTATGTTTCCATGGTGAAAGAAAGAGAGTACCGAGAAGGGAGTGACTCATATGAAAAACGAAGAAATAGATAATAGTAGAGGTAGATGATCCACGATTTAAATTTATAAGATCTCATAGGAACCCACACACAATCAATTATTTGATGAAACTTCATTTTGTGCCATAAATAAAGTAGTGGTCCTAGTAGATATTCCAAAACTCATTAATAACAGTACTGTAATTAGATGTACTATATATCGATTACTATGTCAATGTCTCCATTATTGTCTTCTTTTTATTATCAACTAATAAAGTCAGTCTTCCTTGACTCTTCTTACTTGCGTAGTTGCCTATGTTTTCTTTTGTATCATTTTCATCCATTTCCCTAATTTAGAGCTGGCAATTTCAATTTATATTTATAAAAGGAAATTTTATTTAATTATACCATATTTAGAATAATTTCAATCTATATTTAGTATATGCATAGTTCATTTTAATACATAATGTAAACTTTTTATTTAAACAAGCATAATGTATTTAAGATACTTATAATACATCTATATTACATGGATAATTCATTTTTAGTACATAATTTAATAGATCTATATTGCGTGCATAATTCGTTTTTATGCACCTACTTGGCTCCTACTAGCCACAACACAACATTCTAAGTTCATAAGAGTGTAGGGGATATCGTTTTTACCTCGTAGCTCACATGAGCTACGACCTTCCTCTTGATGTGTGTCCAGGAAGCCCACTTGCTCCCTTTGACCTACCATATGATCCAACCTTTCATTTGTCATAGCTAGGTCTCGGAATATAGTGTCAAGGTAGCCAAATTGACATTGGTGGCATTGCTGTCCATAGGTTGAGAGGTTGAAGCCACGGGATCCTTTGTAATTGTACCTTAAAAAAAAGAAGCCTACAAAGCAAAACAAAAGTTAGTTTGAAACAACCTCACCACACTCTCACACACTTGATTGTCTCACACTTGAATTCACAAGTGTTGCAAGTCGGCTCGTAGTTCGTGATGAGTCGAGCGGTGAGTCTACTCTTTGGTCGGAATGAATTCTTTGTTTGAAGACTCAAGGAAAGTAATGTCCGAACTTGAACCAAGAAGTACTACGATTTTAAAAATGATAAAAGCACACAAGAAACGTAGACACGAACAATGGATTCAAAGGACTAATTAACAATCTAGTAGGAGTTTACTAGTTTGTTAATTAGTTCTAGGATCAACTAACGAAATCAAGAATCAACAATTAGAGACTAGAAAATTCAAATTTGAGCTTAATATTGACGGTGAACAATAATTAAGTGACGTGGCAGTATGCAATTGGTCTCGTTCCCACACAACTTTAGTCACAAATTTGTAATTTCAATCTTCACACAACTTGTAATGGATGACAATTGGTTTTAGAGGGAAAGTAAAAGTCTTGTAGTCTTTTTCAACTTTTCAAACTCAAAAAGGTGAGATTTGACTTTACTAGTCTCACAAGACAAGGTCCCTTGATTTAAGAAAAAGTGGTTGTCAAGTCTAGAAAGTGATGTGTGCAAGTGTTCTCACTACAACTTTTGTCTTATAACTTTTTGGATCAATTTTACACTTTTTGTTGTCTTAAGTTGTAAGAATAGATGAAGAACAAGATGAACACTACAACAACCTTCAAGAACACAATAACTTCTTCAAGAACACAAAACTACCAATTGTCAACAACAAGGTACAACATACGACCATC
>NW_025890134.1:0-3688 GCF_002878395.1 Capsicum annuum | reverse complement strand
AATTTATCATAGTAACATTTAAAAACATGGACAAAATTTAAATAGTCCAGCCTAAATCGGATCCTAAAACGGGTCGGGTCAAACTACCCTATAAATAACCCAATTTCACCAGATTTTGCTGTAAACACTTTACGGAAGCTTCGATGATTCGGGTTGACCCGTTTATGGAACAATGATTTTTGCTACATTTTTCAGTATTTAAGGTAAATTCTATATTTTTTTGCTATATATATATTTATTAGCCGTCTGAGTTATATGTTATAAAAATATTATTGATATCTCAAAAAGAATAATTCATTTGATTAAAAGAGTTAATTACTATATTTTTATTAGTTTTAGTGACATTAATAATATGTCATTAATTTTGGTCAATATTTAACATTTTAATGAGTTGGATATATCATTATACATTAGAATGATAAATTAATTCTAGAAAAATATGCCAAAACTGAAGTGAAAATGATAAACTTAGATATGATTTAATAAGTCGCTCGAGAAATAAAAATGATTTATTGAAATATTATTTCCCTCTTGATAAGCTAATAGCTTTCAAAAAAGACAGATATAAATTATCTAATGTTCAATGATGCCATCAGCAAATTTTGTCATTAATACAAGATCGAATTGTTTTCTACTCCTATCTAATATTTCTGGTGATGTCTTGTCACCGAGTGCATTCTGACACTCACTCACCAATGTGGGACATTTTGAAAGTGCATTTTCCAAGGTGTTATAATCTTTTTTAGCTAATGATTGGGCAGAATTTTGAAGCTCTTTTATCAATGATCCATAATCAGTGTCACAAAGAATGTATATGTCCATGATTGCTTTGTCTATTGCTCTTGCTTTATTTATCACTATGAAGGCATGATTGTTGAGAGCATTTGTTAATGCTTGGCCGATAGTCGCTCTCTCGTTACTTCCTCAGGAACATATGGATGATTTGGTAAAATTCGCTTGAAAGTGCTTAAGCAAAATGAAACATCTTATATCTATCTGCATATCCTTGTTATTAATAAATCGTCATCTCGGTCACAAAAAAAAGTTTGAAAATTAAAAATATTTGCAACAAGTACTGAAAGAAGGAAGTACGAAGTAAAAAAAGAGGTCATTTTAATTTCTACAAATTATTACTATGTTTTTCAAGTGAATGCAAGTGAATATATATAGGAACAAAACTAATTTTGTTACCTTATTGTTAACCTCAAGAATATATACCATATATTTATATAAAATTAAGTTGTTTCCTTTTTTCACTTGCCATCATATTTATAAATAAATTTTGGTAATATTTCTTCCTAACTAACTAAGTGAAAAAGGAGTGCAATCTAAGTGTTGGATCATGTTTATGTCAAGAAATTAATATATAATAAATACTAATATTTTTAGCAATAAAAATTACCAATTAAAAAAAAAACTTGACAACAATAATATATAGTAAATATTAATATTTTTAGCAATAAAAATTACCAATTTCAAAAAAAAAAAAAAACTTGGCAACAATAATACATTATGTCTAGATTCTCTTATCACCCCATTTTCCTTATGTGTAATGAAACAAATTTTGTAAGAGCATAACAATAAACAAACATTTTATCTTTTTCCCAAAAAATAATTTTATGTTGAGCATACTTCATTTTTTATTTAGCTCTTATACTAAAAAGTAGTATTTTTTAAAAAAATTATTTAGCAAATCAAGAGAGATTTTATTTTTTTTAGAATGTTATCTTGTCACCTAATAACTATTTAAAATAATAATAGTCAAATACATATTCTCAAAACACAATTAGTAAAAATAATTGAAAAAAATACATAAAGTAGCATACTTAAGTATTAAATTACAAAAAATAACAACACTTTTATCAAATTATATTTTGTAGCATAAGTATTTGTATGTATTTGCATTTTTGTAGCAACAATTTGTAAAAATATAAAATACATATTGATCATAAGGGCAGTAAAAATCATATGTATTTGTATTTTTGTAGCAACAGTTTGCAAAAATACAAAATACAACTTGCTATATTATGTAATTATGAAACTGTTGCTATGAAACTCATAATTAAGGGGATAAGTATGTTATTTCTGAATTTTGCCCAAAATAATTTAGTGCAAACCAAACCCTAGTAAGTACTCTCATGTTTCAATTTGATTATTTTGTTCTGACTTGACACGAAATTTAATAAAGTAAAAGAGATTTTAAATCATGTGGTCTTAAACTAAAGATATTTATATGTATCGAAACATCCTTTAATGACCAGCATGAGTTGTGGTGTAGTGGTGAGACTACTCCTTCCTTAATTAGAGGTCTCGAGTTTGAGTTCTGGGTATGGAGAAAATCTTGTTGGGAACCAAAAAAAAAATCTTTAATCTTATAATCTGGATTAGTCGGGGTACCGGACACCGGGTAGAAAATAAAAATAAAAAAATCCTTTAATCTTATAGTCTTTAACATGTCATGAAGAATTAGGGGCATGCAAAAACCGAACCAACTAATAAACCAAACCGATAAAAATGTTATTGATTTATTGTTATTGGTTTATTGGGTTAATAGTTTGTTAATGGATTTATAAAAAAAAAAAATTATTGGGTTATTGGGTAAACCGATAACCCAATAAGAATATATATATATATATATATATATATGACTTATTATATATTTTTCTTAATTTTTCTTTAATTTCTACCAATTAACAAACCTATTAGTTCAATTATACACACTCTTAATTTCTCCTAACAATATTTAGTTCAAACTTGAAGATTCTTGTAAATTAAAACACATTCTGTAAGATTTTTGGTTGCAACTAAGATTCGATTTTTTTTTCATGTTAGTTACTACTATTTCTGTTTTATGAGTATTTTCTTATCGGTTAAATCAAAAATTGAACCGTTAAGGATTAAAAATCGATAAATCGAAAATCGATAAAAAATATCTTATTGATTTAGCATATTTAAAAATCGAAAATCGATAAACCGAACCGAACAGACCGATGCATGCCCCTATGTAGGATGTTGAAATTAAAGAGTTGTCAAAAAGAAGCAAACATTCTTTTTTTACATGAATTGGAAAGAAAAGTAAGACAAACAAATTAAAATATGTTTGGATTAACTTTCCAAAACTTACAAGTTACGAATTCTAACTTATAGTTTTTGACTTATTTTTATCAGTTTTCTTAAAACTATGTGCTTATAAGCACCTTTTCGTTTTACCCAAATACTATAAAAGTGCTTTAAATTATTTTGACTTAAAAATAATAGAATAAGTCGATACGCACGTATTTTAAGTAAAATGAAAGGAGGGAGTACAATCAAACATAAAAAATTTAACTTCTTAATTGACGAGAATTTTGTCCTGTCTCTAAAAAAAAAGAAGAGATGACAACAACAACAACAATATATTCAATAAAATTCGGAGAGCATAAAGTGAACGCAGACCTTACCAATATCTCATAGAAATAAAAAAACTGTTCCTGAAAGACCCTCGATTTGAGTGAAGTAAAGTAGTATTAAGAGGGGGTGGGACATGACGCTAATAGCAAAGCAGTGCGGAGCATATATGCGAGGAACCGTAACATCTTTAACAAGGTACGATCGTCTAAATATAGTAAACAATAGATGATACCATATATCAAAATTCAAGGTTCCCTAAATAGGCTAATACTATGACCGAAATAGTCTAAAAAAAAAA
>NW_025890133.1:0-3126 GCF_002878395.1 Capsicum annuum | reverse complement strand
TTCCAACCAAAACAAAAAGGCATGCCACAGTAATTTATCCATACCTCATCCATCTTATCTTTGTTTTCATACATAAACCTACGTTTGAGAAGTTCATATACCATTTTCATTTGGAAACGAGCATTGTTGTCCTTCGGCAAATCAAGATATTTCCCAAAGCAGTTGTCCCTGAAATAAGCATTCAATTTTTGTTCTCAAAGTAATTTTCTGAAGGCGTCGAAAGATTTTCTCATGGCTGACTTAACCATAAAATCACCCGTTAAATCTGGGGCACCATCGTACTGCATTCTCATAGGATAACGATCAATGCTGAAGGCTTTAAACAACCCTTCGGTGGAAGGGCTATTAGCATTTGCATTATCTCTTTTGAAATATTTTTCCTCCCTGTGTTCATCATATTCTGCACCCAATTGAAATAACGCTTGTAAAGCAAGCTCATAGAGTGGTGGATGTAGCCTAGCTGCTTCACTTGTTCCTTTACTTGGACTTGATTCGGTTTCTATTCTTTTGGAAACCATATTATCTAAGATTAACAGGAACATAAAAAATATATTATAGTTGATTAATGCATCGTTAAAAAAGAATAATAGTAAATCAAATAAGAAACACAGTAAAATAACAGATCTGTTGCAGCATATAACCAAACTATTGCAGTGGATGAGTAATCTGTTACAATAATACAATATATATCACTCATCTTTTACGAAAGATGAATTGTCTGTGTAACAGATCACACATTATTGTGACATATGAGTGATCCGTTGGGATAGTTAAATAACTTATTGCAATGGATGAGTAATCTGTTGCGATAATATAAAAAAAAATCACATATCTGTTGAGAAAGATAAATGGTCTGTGCAACAGATCACACATCTATTGCAACATGTGAGTGATTTGTTGGAATAGTTAAATAACTTGTAGCAACGGATGAGTAATCTATTGCAACAATACAAAATATATCACTCATCTATTAAGAAAGATGAATGGTCTGTGCAACAGATCACACATCTATTATGACATCATCAGTTGCAACATATGAGTGATTTGTTGGAATAGTTAAATAATTCATAGCAACGGCTTAGTAATCTATTGTGATAATACAAAATATATCACTCATCTGTTGAGAAAGATGAATAATTTGTGCAATAGATCACAAAACTATTGCAACATATAAGTGATCTATCAGAGTAGTTAACTAACCTGCAGCAACGACTGAGTAATCTGTTGAGATAATACAAAAAATATCACTCATCTATTGAGAAAGATTAATGGTCTGTGCAACAGGTCACACATCAGTTGCAACACATGAGTGATCTGTTGGAATAGTTATCAACGGTCAATATTATTTAGATTTCTTCCAACATAGGGTCTTCTATCACGGCAGATGAATGATCAGTTGAAAAAATCAAGTCTTGGACATTTCCTGTTAGAAGAGTTGATAGGATTTTATCCAACAGGAGGTTCATATGTTGTATCATATCATTAATCTGATGGTTCTTCCATTGCACCAGATGGTTAATTAGTTGTATCAGATTTTTTATTCGATGCTTAATCTGTTGCAACATATGGTAAATCTATTGCATCAGATAGTTAATTTGTTGCTTTAGAATTGTAATCTGATGGTTCCTTTGGTGCATCAGATTATTGATCTGTTGCATCATATGATAAATTTGTTGCATCAGATGGTTAATATGCTGCACCAGATGGGTAATCTGTTAGAGAAAATAAAAAACAGTAGCACGATTTTGTTCAACAAAAAGACAGCAATTTCATCATTTTTACCAAGAACAAGAACAAAACAAATCAACCCAAATTGTCGTTTTGTTTTTATAAACACAAACAATAAAAATCAAACTTTAAAAAAATACAACAAACAACAAAATATCATAATTCACTTTGAAAAGAGAAGAGAAAAAATACCAAAAAATAGGGTTTTATTCAGACCACACTTCATATTAATGCAACAAATATTGAAATTGTTAACCAATACTATAAGAGAAGTTGGCTCAAGCTCCTCATTTTCTTCAAAACAAAAAAGGTCATAAATTTTTACCTGTGAAAGAAGAAAATGAACGATGAAGAATTCAAAGCTGTTGTAGCAGGAGAGCAAGGCTGTCACATCAATTGAAGGTTGAAGTCAAAAAGAAACTTAAAGCTCAACTATTTGTAGTCGGATGTTGAAGTCGCCGAGGATTGAAATGAGAAATTTGCAGAACAGTTAGTTGGGAGAAAGTTGAGAGAAGCTGTCGAGAGAGGGCTGTGATATAGGTTGATTTAAATTAAAGAGGGGAACTGAAAGCCCAACTATTTGTCGTCGGAAGTAGAATTCATCGTGGGTTGAAGGGATAAATTTTGCAAAACTATTGGTTGGGAGAGAGTTGAGAGAAGCTGTCGAGAGAGAGGAAGAGTGGTTGATTTGGATTGAAAAAGGATGTGGGTTGGGTTGATTTGTATGTTTGAAAAGATTAGGAAGTTTTGAAAATATTAATCAAGTCCACAATTAAATTAATCAAGTTTCCTAATGATGTTTCACCCTATCTGTTGGTCAATGTCACCAATGCTGCATTCAAGACTTAAAAGACACCTTTCCTCCAATTTTCTCGAGAAAGTTATAGATCTTATATTTCCAAGGTTTGATGTTAATGATAAACATAGGTAGGTCCAAAAGTCCTTCCCAAAGATACTATCCCGATGATTTGTCTCCTAACAGTAGTAGCAATGCAAAGTTAGCACATCCTCACTTAAGCCAGGTAAACTATGTTCAAATAATTTTATTTTACTTCATAGTAGATACATTGTTTTGAATTGTTGGTGTTGCTGGGTGTCACTAGCCGTTGATTAGCAGCAATAGTTGCATGATTTATTGTTTCTTTTGTATTCATATCGAACTCTAAGGGACTTAACTCTAACTCAAGTGTTTTGATTTGAATGGGAAAGATATAAGTTCTGAAAGTTTTGCTACTTATATATTTAGCAATGTCAGGTACGAGAAAATATTCACCCTCAAATCAAGTGTTTGTAGGTACTTAAGATTGGTTATGTACGATGGCATTTTTTAGAAAGTGTGGATGTCTTAAACATGGGTATCTCAGGTGCACCAAATTATCAATTGTGAAGTTATTGCAC
>NW_025890132.1:0-2640 GCF_002878395.1 Capsicum annuum | reverse complement strand
TTTTGATTTCTGAGATGTTCTATAACTCTTACCTTAGAGGCAAGACTTAGCTCAAGGACTTTCAAACAACAAATTATGTCCCACGAGCAAAAGTTGACTCTGCCACGTTATGTTTTATTTATGAAATGTTCTACAACTATTGCCTTATAGGCAAGACTTAGCTCAAGAACTTTCAAACAACAAATTATGCCCCACGGTCAAGAGTTGACTCTACCACGTTATGTTTTTATTCATGAAATATTCTATAACTATTGCCTTAGAGGCAAGACTTAGCTCAAGGACTTTCAAACTACAAAAAATGCCCCACGAGCAAGAGTTGACACAACCACATTATGTCTTCATTTATGAGATGTTCTACAACTCTTTCCTTAGAGGTGAGACTTAGCTCAATGACTTTCAAACTACAAATTATGACCCACAAGTAAGAATTGACACTAACACATTATGTCTTTATTTATGAGATGTTGTACAACTCTTGCTTTAAAGGCAAGACTTAGCTCAAGGATTTTCAAACAACAAATTATGCCACACGGGTAAGAGTTGGCACTACCACGTTATGTCTTTATTTACGAGATATTCTACACCTCTCGCCGTAGAGGCATGACTTATTCCAAGAATTTTCAAACAAGTTACGCACATTAGGCAAGAGTCAACACTAACACATTATGTTTTTTACTTATGAAATGCTCTATAACTCTTGTCTTAAGCCTAAGGACCATCAAACAACAAGTTATGTCCCATGGACAAGAGTTGACACCGCCACATTGTGTATTGATTTATGAGATGTTTTATAACCTTTCCCTTAGAGGGAAAACTTAAACCAAGGACTTTCAAGTAACAAGTTGTGCCACATGGGCAGGAGTTAACATTACCATATTGTGTTTTGATTTATGAGATATTCTATAACTCTTTCCTTAGAGGCAAGACTTAATCCAAGAACTTTCAACTAACAAGTTATGCCCCATGGGTAAGAGTTGACACTATCACATTATGTTTTGATTTATGAGATGTTCTATAACTCTTGTTTTAGAGGCAAGACTTAGCCCAAGGACTTTTAAACAACAAGTTATGCTTCACGGGCAAGATTTGACACTACCACATTGTGTCTTGATTTATGAGATATTTTATAAATCAAGGACTTTTAAATAACAAGTTATGCCCCATGGGTAAGAGTTGACACTGCCAAATTATGTCTTGATTTGTGAGATTTTTTATAAATTTTACTTTATAGACTCAAATTAGTCCAAGTACTTTCAAACAATAAGTTACGCCCCATGGACAAGAGTTGACACTACCATATAGTGTCTTGATTTATGATATATTCTATAATTCTTTCCGTAGAGGCAAGATTTAGCTGACAAGTTACGCCTCATGGACAAGAGTTGACACTATCATATTGTGTCTTGATTTATGTGATGCTCTATTAGTCTTGCCTCTAAGACAAAACTTAGCCAAAGAACCTCCCAAAAGTACAAGTTGTGTCCAATGGACAAGTGTTAACACTACCACATTATTTTTTGATTTATGAGATGTTCTATAACTCTTGCCTTAGAAGCAAGACTTAATCCAAGTATTTTAAAAAAATAAGTTATGCTCCGCAAGCAAGACTTGACACTACCACATTGTGCCTTGATTTATGAGTTGTTCTATTATTTTTGCCTTAGAAGCAAAACTTATCCCAAAAAACTTCCTAACAACAATTCATGCCTTTAAATTTATTTTGATGTCAAAAAAAGAAGATCCCTTTGCGGAATATTTAATTTTTTATTTATTAGCAAAATATAATAAAAGTTGAGAAAAAAGAATAAAGAGATCAAACAAAATAGAGAAATAAAAAAGAGATTGAGAAAAAAAAAAGATAAGAAAAAAATAAAGGTTAAGAAAAAAGCGAAGAATTAAAAAAATTGAGAAAATTAAAAATGAGAGGAAAAAAATAAAAATAAAGTTTGAGAAAAATGAGGAAAAAAAAGAGAAATGATAAAAATAAAAAATAAAAGAAAAATAAAGGTTGGAACAAAAGAATTTTAAAAAAGGAAAAAAAAAAAGAAATGAAGAAAAAGATAATGTTTGAGAAAAAAGAAAAAAGAGAAAAAAAATAAAGGTTGAGACAAATGAATTAAAACATGAAAATAAAATTAAAGAAAAAAATAAAAAAGCAAAAGTAATAAAAATAAAAATACAATTTGAGAGACAAATTAGTATGAAAAGTTTAAAAATATTTGAGGTTTAGAGGGGCAAAATTGTACTTGTACTATACTTAAAAAGGAAGGAAGACTAGTCTTTCTAGACTTTTCTTATTGGTGTCAAAAATTCAAAGTCATCCACTATTGGGACTATATCATGTAGGAGTGTGCATCGGTCGGTTCAGTTCGATTTTATATATTATCGGTTAGGTTTATCGATTTTCAATTTTTAATTATGTTAAACCAATAACCAAACCAATAAGATATTTTTTATTGATTTTTGGTTTAGCGGTTTTTAGTCCTTAACGGTTCGATTTTGGATTAACCGATAAGAAAATACTCATAAAATAGAAATAGTAGTAACTAACATGAAAAAAAAAATGAATCTTAGTTGCAACCAAAAATCCTATATGATGTGTTTTAATTTACAAGAATCTTCAAGTTTAAACTAAATGTT
>NW_025890131.1:0-2717 GCF_002878395.1 Capsicum annuum | reverse complement strand
CCAAGCATCATGTTTCAGATTCAGCTATCTATTCATGACTCGGTGCATAAGAGTTCAGTGTATAATCTCAAAATTTTCCAAGTATTTCAGCTCAGATAGTGTAATACCCTTGTACGATCTAAGTCTTGCTGTCTTATGATTCGTACTTTCATAAGCTATCACTTCCCAATTTCAATATGTATGATTGGATCATGAACATTTCAAGGGAATCCTAAATTTTTAGCACGAATCAGCTTCTTGAAGCAAGAAAAGTCAAGTCAGCTCAGAATTCAATTTCATGATAGAAGTTTAAATATTTCAGATTAGTTATGTCCTTACTTAGAAGGTACATCATGTCCACATTATTCCATACCTTTAAGCTTCAACAAGTTCCTACCCATCATTCGGGGATGAATGATCCCAAGAGGGAGATAATGTAACACCCCGCATTTTGAGTTAGAACAAAAACTGTCATTTCTACGCATTGGTGTTCCAAAAGCCATAAATCCTATGAAAATTTGGTATGTTAATCAATTATGTAGTGTGGTAACCTATTTGAGCATTAATTGAGATCATAGAGGTCCCTTAACTCAAGGTCAAGTTGAAAGCTTTCCTATTATTTGAGTTTTAGTGAGCGTTGAAACTTGGGTCAACTTCAATCGACCATAACACCTTGTATATAATGAACAGGGTGGCTTAATATATCAAATGAAATCTCTTTGAATTAGCTTTCCAACGATACCAATTTCGCCCAAATTCGATATTGGAGAAAAAAGTTATGTCCATTTTACTTCAGCATATCAACCTGGCAACTGAATGACGATAATTCTAATGACTTGTCACAAATCTGACGACTTATCAGAATATGTCATCAGCCTTAGGCAGAAACTCATAAATTTCAGCTCCTAGGTGACTACCTGGGTTGATGTGCTATCACAGATCTAACGGCTTATCAGCCTTGGTCGTCAGCTGAAAATTTCAGCAATTGGGAAGTAATTTCGTAGGGGTATTTTGGTCTTTTGCTCAATCCAAAAACCTTTCACACGAATTAAATCACCCCTTAAGTGTTATTAATCCATATGTTATCATTTTTACAACATCTCAATCCTCTCTACTCTCAAGAACAAGATGGAAACTAGGGTTTCCTCCAAGATCAAGAAATCAAGAAAATCAATCCTTTAGTTCAAGATTTCCAAGAAAACAAATCAAGATTTAAGTTTCCTTACCTTCAATGGATCAAGAATTCATCCTCCTTAGTGAATATGTTTAAAAAATGGATCTAGATCCGGGTTCCATCTTTCAAACTAAATAATCTTAGGTATGTGGGGTTTATCCTAAACTACATGGGCTTGTTGAAATATTCAAGTATGATTGAAAGATCTATCAAGCATGAATTTATAAAGGGGTTTTTAGATCCATGATTTTATTATGCATTATGAATGTTTAAAGATATTGATTATTTGGTCTTTAGTCCTTTCCCCCTTAAATTGAGTTACATATATATGTATATGTATGAAAAAATTTCAGATTTGAAGATTGTTTGAGAGAATAATTTATGAAATCCCTCTCTTGTGATGACTTTAAATTTGTGGTCTTGTTAGGAATGATTTGATATGCATGATTTATCGCTTGAAAATAGTTTACTCAAATACCATAGTATTTTGAGCACGATTTAGAGATTTTGAGAGGGAGTTTCTTGATATAAATGTGTTTTGTTAAAGAGAGAAAGATTTGCATAAGATTAATTCTTTTGACATGACCACCTTGTATCATTTGAAATATTGTCAAAGAGAGTTGCATACATGTGTTTACATGAGTAATTAAAGAAAGGGTTCTTCGAACTAATTTATTGATATGGTGGTCCCAAATTTATGTTTTGGAAACAGAGATTCTAATATGCTAATAATGGCTCAGAGATGTGACTTGAAAGTCAATGGTATAATGATACCATAAGTATGTATGCCATAACAGCGTATGTTTTCAGAGTATGTCTTCAGAGAATGTTTTCAGAATATGTTTTCAGAGAATGCATATTTTAAAGAGTTAAAAATGGGCATAAAAAGGGTTAGGTGGTTATCCGAAGAAGACTTGAGTTCAAGTAACTCTTAGGCTAAAACCGTATTTGCCGATACGAGTAGATTTTTACTGTACACTAGGGATGGTCCTGTGGTGTAGTAGATTTAGATATTTCGACCCTTGCGGTACACTTGGGTTAGGGGCTTGGCTACCGAGTTAATGGAAGATTCCATATAGCCCGTTGAATACAAATTACTATTTTGGATTTGCTCTGCGTACCAGTACATATGCATTGACCCCCCTCCCCTACCTCTCAGGTTCTAAGCCTCAGTCTAAGGGTCCTGATAAGCAGTAGATAATTCAGACAGCAGATTAGATTATGCAGTGGTCAGCCTTCTCTTTTTCAGATAGTTGTCAGATTTTCATGTACTAGAGATTTTGCAGACTGTTCCAAATGTTGTTAATGATTTTTGAATTTCTTTACTTATTGTTAAACTTAATCTAGAGTATGACAATATTTCTGTATTAGATCATAAATTTTGCATTTTCTTTTATTATATGAATGTTGTGCATGACTACCAGATAGAGTAGGACGTCCGGGCTTTCATGGTTTGGGATGTCCGTAAAGGCTAGGGTCTAGTTCGGGTCGTGACATATATGATGTTTATTGTACGTATTTTAAAGTTGATAGACAGTTGAATATATGTTTATATACGTATATC
>NW_025890130.1:0-1540 GCF_002878395.1 Capsicum annuum | reverse complement strand
CTCTTTCTGTGATGGAGATGTGTGGCGGATTTTTTATAACTAGGGTTATGGGAGACTTGATGTGAATAGCTGATTGGGGGTTGTGAATCTAGTAGAGTTCCATTATTAATTGATATTGCATAAACCCTTCTTCACTTTATTGACTTTTCTTGATTGCAAACTTGAAAAGTGAGCCCAAGAATAACGCTTGTTCGAATAGAAAAGTGTTTGTTGGGAAAAGAAAGGGTTTACATAAATCTAAAGGCTTTAACTTTTGGATAGAGGGTAGATGCCTTAACCGGATCAACCCATGTGAGAGTATAATTGAATAAATAATACGTTCTTAAGTTTGAGAAACTAATGGGTAAACCATAGAATTCAATTACTCTTGCAATTGGAATTGTTTATTGGGAATTCAAAATAGTTCATAACCCTAGCTGCTTAAGCATCTTGGTAACCATAACTCTAGTTTGACTACTCTTACTGAATTACTATTTGCAGTACATTTGACATTTGGATTACTTTCTATGACAAACATTTGAATATAGTTGATAAATCACAACCCCCACTTTATTCCGGAACCCATGATCAAAATCTAATAGCAACCACAATACTTAGTGAATATAGTATTTCCTGTGGGATTCGACACCCAACCCATTTGGGTTCTATATTTGACAACGATCGCTTACACTTTCTAACAAGAGTTGTAATTTGGGTGTATCAAATTTTAGCCCCATTGTCGGGTAGTACGGTTGTCAATTAAGTTTGTGTTTGTTACCTGACCATTGGTCAAGTTTCCTAAATTTTACTTTTATTTGTTATTTTTGTTTTGTGTAGGTTTGTTATTGTAAATGCTAAGTACACGGAGATCGGGTGCACCGTTATTACTAGTACATCCGGAACCGCAGTTAATTGGAAGAATGGCAGACTCCCAAGATACTGAAAGACTAGCCGCTCTTGCTAGAGCTCAACTTAATTAGCAGAATGATGTCCAGCCGGTACGTCATCCTAATCCTGATGATGATGATTTGGGGGATGATGATTTGTTAGATCCTGTCAACCTAAGGCGTGTAGAGTATGTGTTAAATAGAACAAGGTATCCTAAAATACTCAGTGACGGCCAATATGGTGGACGACCACTCTTGCGATGGACCGCCACTTTGGCGGTCAATGTTATCCAGAACTTGGCTCTCAAGGATCATCAGCGATAGCCCAAGTGGTGGACCACCAGTTTTGTGACAGACAACCACTTTGGCCGTCAGCGCTAAGCAGAACCAACCTCTTTAAGATCACCGGTGATGGCTCGTATGGTGGACCGTCAGTCTTGCGACGAACCACCACTTTGTCCGTTAGTGATGAGCAGAACCAGTCTCTTCAGGATCATCAGTGATGACCCATATGATGGACCGTCAGTCTTACGACGGACCACTACTTTGGCCGTCAGCACTAAGCAGAACTTGGCTTTCAAAGATCATCAACGACGGCTAATATGGTGGACCGTCATATTTTCGACGAACCACCACTTTGGCCGTCACTTTTGATGCGGATTTTATAATTTTTG
>NW_025890129.1:0-3065 GCF_002878395.1 Capsicum annuum | reverse complement strand
TATATATACCCAATAACACGTGATTTAGTCATTCTTCACCCAAAATATACTAGTTTCTCTCAAGTTTCTCTCAAGAACAAGCTAGGGTTTCTATTGGGGATTCAAATTCAAGAAAGTTTCACCGTTAATCCTCAAGAAATCACATCCCAAGTATGCATAGTGTTCATTCATGGACTCCTTTTGTCCATGAAGCCCAAGATTCTTTTTTCCAAAGTCAAGATTTTAGATTTTCTTTATGAACTTCATGTTAGGTTTATTTTGTTTATGTTGAGAATGATCAATTGAATTCAAATCCATGTTGGGTGATTAATGTTATGTGGAATTGATTTGTATAAATGTATATTCATGTGAACCTATGATTAACCCCTAAGATGATGACATTAGATGTTGAATCATGATGTGTAATTGTTGTATAATGGTGTCTACATATATTATGCCTATCATGTTTTTGATTAAATGCCGATATGAAGGAAAAGTGTCCAACTAGCATGATATTATGAAATCCCCATGTTTGTACAAGTTTATGTATATCACATGTTTGATGAAGTGCTTCAATATATGAATTATGAATTGTGTTGTTGATCATGTGTTCACGTAAGTCATGCTATGTCAGTTTCTTTCCATCGAGTCCTGGGGGTATTTGTACCCGAAAATTTAGCTGTGTGCCTAGAGCCATGTCAGGTTTTCATGATAATCTTATTCAAGACCTGATTAGTAGAATTTAGTCAGTCCCATGATCAGGAAATCTCCGTAAATTCAGTATCCATCATATTAGTCCTACTCAGTAATCTCAGTAACCGCAGTATTCCTAGAAACCTCAGTAACTTCAGTACTCTCGGTCAGTCCTCAGAACTCAGTACATTCCGTCAGTTAATGGAACTCAGTAAACTCAGTTTAGCTCTGCTAAACAATATCATTAGTATCAGCTCAGTACAGATAATCACTTCAGTTCAGTTAATCAGTTCAATGTCTTTCAGATGGGAGTAGGATTCAGCACCGAGCAAGCGTAGGGATGGGGACTCACCTGCTAGATAGGACTGAGATCCTTAGAAGCAATCCCTAAGTTTCAGAACTACGTAGCCAGCATAGGTACGAGATATCACCCGTTAGATAGGACTGACATACTCAGGGATCACCCGTTAGCGCATTTAAATGTATAAGACTGATCCCAGGGGTCACCCACTAGATTAGGATAGACCCCACAGCAGTTGTCTTTACCAGTGGCACGGTACTAACACCTTTCCAAATGGGGTTGAACCCCAGTTAGCTTAGTATGGGGCATGTCGGTTACATGAATACATTCTACAGTTTCAGTTACAGTTTCAGGACTGTCAGATACAGTCAATTCAGCTCAGTAGTATAGATTTAGAATTGTCAGATACAGTCAATCCTTATCATTATAAATAGACCCCGGGATCACCCACCAGACAGAACTGGTCTCAACTATGGTCAATAAGTATCAGTATCATCAGATGTAGAGATCACCCGCTAGATAGGACTGATCTCAGATTTAGTTACTCAGATACAGTATGAAACTCAGCTAGTTCCATCAGGTTCAGGACTGTCAGATACAGTCACTCATGTTATCAGTTATATCAGTTATCAGAACTTATGTTATTAGCATTCAGCTTCAGTACTGTCAGATACAGTCAACCAAACCAGTTCTTCATAATCAGAACCGTCAGACACAATTATCCATGTATCAATAACATAGTATCAATCCCTCAGTATTCAGTAATACGGTATCAGTTTCTCACTCATCAGTGACTCAGATGTCAATGTCAGTAGACTCAGTAGTCAGAACTCAGTATTCAGTCCTATCATGATCTCAGTTATAGTTACGTATGCATGCATGTATTCTAGCGTTCAGGTTAGTCAGTCAGTTAGTATTGTTCATGCATATGAACCTATTGCATTCAGCCTATCTCACTTGCATACCAGTACATTCAAAGTACTGACGCATTTGCGCTATGGTGTCTTATACCATAGGTTTAGAAGCACAAGCTCCAGAGAACCAGTAACATTCCAGTTCAGCGATCAGAGTTAGTAGTGAGTCCTCATCCTTCGAGGACATGATGATCACATTACTATTTTAGTTTTCAGTTTATTTCAGTAGTTGGAGTTAGTTGGGGACATGTCTAATCAACTTCTTATTTAGGCAGTTTAGAGGCTTTCAGACTATAGTCTGTTCAGACAATTATCTCAGTTGTTTTGGTATTGTTATACCATATTTTTTTTTAGTTATGTACTAGTATTGAACCTTATGACCTTTCAGTTCATGTTTCCGCATTTACGATATTATTACTATTATTCAGTGCTCAGTTTACAGATATCAGTCATGGGTTAGCTTGTGGTCCTTCGGGGTCATGGGCACCGTGTAAGCATTCCGGGTACCAGATTCGGGGCGTTACAGTGAAGCTCTACACTAATAGGCCAGTTAAACTTAGATGACACACACACACATGAAAACAACTCAACTTTTGCCTCACCCCAAGAAGTGAATTTGGCCAGGGATAAAAAGACTTCTCATTTGCTGTTAAAGGAAGGAAGCAACAAACCGTATTTCTTGCCAATCGTAGCATAAGTCTCTTCAACTGGCCTGGTCAATTGCAAAAGTGTATTTGCAGCATCCAACAATAGTCCATCATATGCTCTCCTCCCCATTTCTTTCCCTGCCCCACCAAGAAATTCAACTTTATTTAGATCCATGATTTTAAGGGGGGGGGCATGAAATTTTTTTTTTTCCTCCGGAGTTGAACTCCGAAACACAGTTTGGCCATAAAATTTCAAAAGAGAACCAGAATTCTTGGAAATTCCAAAAACAACAAACAGCTGTTTTCACGTTTTCACTCTTAATTACTCACAAAAATTCAAAAAACAACTCCAATTTGTTTCATGCCAAACACAACTTCAATTTCGAAATATGAATTTCCACTTCGAAAATAAAAATTACTTTTTTCAATTTTCACAATGAAACATAGCCAAACGCCCTGAATCCCCAATTTCAGAATAGTACTCTACCCACTATTTTCCATGCCAATTTGAAGCAGAGTTTTAGTACAAAT